>NW_025395117.1:0-2041 GCF_016433145.1 Gracilinanus agilis | reverse complement strand
AAAAAAAAAACTCTATCTAACCCTACTGAGAAAGTCAGAAAGGAGAAACCAAAGGGAACAGGGGAGTGGGGAGGTCAAAAAAGGGAGGGGAGAAGAAGGGGAAGGGAATTCATTAGGCCTTTAGAAATAAAAAGAGGGGAATGACAAGGGAGAGGGCAGAAAGGGAAGTCAATCAAGGGAGGGGATAAGGGACACCGGCTCCAAGCAAACCACTGGTTTAAAAGAAAATAGTGTAAGAATAAGGGGTGGGTCTAGAGGAGGATACAACAATGTCAGTGAATGCACAACTGATAATTGTCACTCTGAATGTGAATGGGATGAACTCGCTCATAAAACAGAAGCAAATAGCAGAGTGGATCAGAAACCAAAATCCTACCATATGTTGTCTACAAGAAACACATATGAGGCAGGTAGACACACACAAGTTTAAGATTAAGGGCTTGAGCAAAATCTTTTGGGCGTCAAATGAGAAAAAGAAGGCAGGAGTGGCTATTATGATTTCTGACAAAGCCAAAGTAAAAATAGATATGATGAAAAAAGACAGGGAAGGTCATTACATCCTGATTAAAGGCAGTATAAACAATGAGGAAATAACACTACTCAATATATATGCACCAAATGGTATAGCATCCAAATTCATAAAGGAGAAACTGGCAGAGCTCAAGAAGGAAATAGATAGTAAAACCATAATAGTGGGAGATCTAAATATTCCCCTTTCAGATCTAGATAAATCAAACCAAAAAATGAATAAGAAAGAGGTAAGAGAGGTGAATGAAGTACTAGAAAAATTAGATTTAATTGATATGTGGAGAAAAAGAAATAGGGACAAAAAGGAATACACCTTCTTTTCAGCTGCACATGGTACATTCACAAAGATTGACCATGTAATAGGGCATAGAATCATTGCAAACAAATGCAAAAGAGCAGATATAATAAATGTAACCTTCTCAGATCATAATGCAATAAAATAATAAATAGTAAGGGCACCTGGACAGGCAAATCAAAAACCAATTGGAAATTAAACAATATGATTCTCCAAAACCAATTTGTCAAAGAAGAAATCATAGAAACAATCAACAATTTCATTGAAGAGAATGACAATGATGAGACATCCTACCAAACTCTGTGGGATGCAGCCAAGGCAGTACTCAGGGGGAAATTTATATCCTTGAATGCATATATTAACAAATTAAGGAGGGCAGAGATTAATGATTTGGGTATGCAACTCAAAAAATTAGAAAGCAAACAAATGAAAAACCCTCTGATGAAAACTAAATTAGAAATACTAAAAATTAAGGGAGAAATTAACAAAATTGAAAGTAAAAGAACTATCGAACTAATAAATAAGACTAGAAGCTGGTATTTTGAAAAAACAGATAAAATAGACAAAGTACTGGTCAATCTAATAAGAAAAAAGAAAGGAGAAAACCAAATTGACAGTATCAAAGATGAAAAGGGAGACCTTACCTCTAATGAAGGGCAAATTAATGCAATCATTATAAACTATTTTGCCCAACTATATGGCAACAAATGTAACAATTTAGGAGATATGAATGAATATTTACAAAAATGTAAATTGCCTAGATTAACAGCAGAAAAATAGAATCCCAAATCAGAAATAGAAATTGAACAAGCCATCAAAGAACTCCCTAAGAAAAAATCACCAGGACCTGATGGATTCACAAGTGAATTCTATCAGACATTCAAAGAGCAACTAATCCCAATACTATACAAATTATTTGATATGATAAGCAAAGAAGGAGCCCTACCAAATTCCTTTTATGACACAAATATGGTACTGATTCCAAACCCAGGGAGACCAAAAACAGAGAAAGAAAACTATAGACCAATCTCCCTAATGAACATAGATGCAAAAATCTTAAATAGAATATTAGCAAAGAATTAAGTAATTAAGTAGTAATTAAGCAAGTAATTAAGAAGATCATCCACCATGATCAGGTGGGATTTATATACCAGGAATGCAAGGATGGTTCAACATTAGGAAAACCATCCACATAATTGACCATATCAACAGTCTAAC
>NW_025395116.1:3283-11273 GCF_016433145.1 Gracilinanus agilis | reverse complement strand
CTTGGGGTTAATGAGGTCAGCAAGACAGTGTATGATAAACCCAAAGAGCCTAACTTTTGGGACATGAATCCACTATTTGACAAAAACTGCTGGGAAATTTGGAAAACAATATGGGAGTGATTAGGTTTAGATCAACATCTCACACCCTACACCAAGATAAATTCAGAATGGGTGAATGACATGAATATAAAGAGGGAAACTATAAATAAGTTAAGTGCACACAAAATAGTATACCTGTCAGATCTCTGGGAAAGGAAAGATTTTAAAACCAAGCAAGAGTTAGAGAAAATTACAAAATGTAAATTAAATGGTTTTGATTATATTAAGCTAAAAAGCTTTTGTACAAACAAAAACAATGTAGTCAAAATCAGAAGGGAAACAACAAATTGGGAAAAAATCTTTATAATGAAAAACTCTGACAGGGGTCTAATTACTCAAATATACAAGGAGTTAAATCAGTTGTATAAAAAATCAAGCCATTCCCCAATTGAAAAATGGGCAAGAGACATGAATAGGCAATTTACAGGTTAAGAAATCAAAAGTATCAATAAGCACATGAGAAAGTGCTCTCAATCTCTAATAATTAGAGAAATGCAAATCAAAACAACCCTGAGGTACCACCTCGCACTTAGCAGATTGGCTAAAATGAAAGAAGGGGAGAGTAATGAATGCTGGAGGGGATGTGGCAAAATTGGGACATTAATACATTGCTGGTGGAGTTGTGAACTGATCCAACCATTCTGGCTGGCAATTTGGAACTATGCTCAAAGAGTTATAAAAGAATGCCTGCCCTTTGATCCAGCCATACCATTGTTGAGTATGTTGATCCCCAAAGAGATCATAGATAAACAGAATTGTATGAAAATATTTATAGCTGTGCTTTTTGTGGTGGCAAAGAACTGGAAAAGGAGGGTATGTCCTTCAATTGGGGAATGCTGAACAAATTGTGGTGTATGCTGGTGATGGAATACTATTGAGCTCAAAGGAATAATAAACTGGAGGATTTCCAGGTGAACTGGAAAGACCTCCAGGATCTGATGCAGAGTGATAGGAGCAGAGCCAGAAGATCATTATACACAGAGACTGATATGCTATAGTAAAATTCGAATACAATGGACTTCTGTATCAGCAGAAAGCAATGACACAGGACAGCTCTGAGGGATTTATGGTAAAGAATGCTACCCACATTCAGAGGAAGAACTACAGGAGAGGAAATACATAAGAAAAACAAATGCTTGAAAGCATGGGCTGAGGAGAACATGATTGGGGATGTGGACTCAAAACTACCACACCAATGCAAATATCAACAATTTGGAAATAGGTCTTGGGACACATGTTAAAACCAGTGGAAATCTGCGTCAGCTATGAGTGGGGGTACAGCGGGGGGTGAAGGGGAAAGTACGAGCTTGAATCATGTAACCATGTTAAAAATGAATATTAATAAATGATTTAAAAAAAACTCAATTAAAAAAAAATCACTGGAGCAAGGGAATAGAGGTCCTCCCTTTGACATGTGAGGGTTATATGACCCTGGAAAAGTCATTTAACCTCTCAGTGTCCCTGTGTTTTTTAAGATATAAATTACATATCAGATGTAGATTATGAGCAGATTTCTCTTTAGGAATTCCCTATGCTGATGTAATAAAAGTGGTTCTGACCAAAATGTATCAGTCCAAATAATAGGTCCTAGAGGTCAAAAGATAGAAATGTATCTGGGGACTTGGATTGTTTCTCAACAGATTATATGTTTTATCTGTTTTCCCATCTTCTGTATCAATTCTATACTTGAGTAACTTTACATATATTTATATTTATTCAGATAGAAAAAAGGTGATGAATTAAATATAAAATATGGACACAGATGAGATAGAGATGATGATCACTCAATAATAAGTATGTGTCAGGCATGAATATATATGTATATAAACTGGAGGAGACAAATTGATATATATATTTGATTATATATATATATTATATTATATTATATTATATGTATAAAACCAAAAAAAGAGAGTTTTTTTCTCATAAACTTTTTAGGTTATTTGGGGAGGGGCAGAGAGAAGTAATATTTTAGAGATTTTCTCAGACTCATCTCAATTGCCTTTCTCAAGACCCCTCCAGGTTAGTGACTGGTCCCATTCTGGTTGACTTGGGTCCATTCCTAAAGAGGACAAGGTCAGGGCAGGAGGGTAGAAGGGTAGAAGAGAGTTGAGGAAAACTTTTCCCTTTAAGGGAGTCACCAGGCTCTGATATATGAGCGCCTGTTTCCAGTATTCCAAGAACTGAAGAAGTCATATTCATCTCAATATTCAGAGAGATATGGGAGAGTGGAAAGAAATCCCCTTTTGGCCTCCAAAACCAAGACTTCATCACTATTTTTTGCCATATAAGAAGGGAAGTCAGCTCAGAACTGCTCCTTATTTCTCACTTGTCTGAAATACTCTGGGACATCTCTAATTTCTCTACTATGTTCCCTCATGAAGTACTTCCTCCTTCCCTCTATTTTTGAGCTTCCTTTTGTGTGCCTTCCTCCTAGAGATCATAAGCTCCTTGATGGTTTTTTTTGTTTGTTTGTTTGTTTGTTTTTTTTGTATTTTTGCATTTATATCCCTAGTGCTTAGAAAATACTCAAAGCAAGAAGAGGCTATCTCTAAGAGAAAGGGCTTTTGTGGTTGCTCATTTTTCCAACCTTTTAATAGGTAGGCTCTGGTCTTTGGGAGTTTAGGGTACCCTCTTAAGCTTCCGGCCTTTTTTGATGCTACTCTTAGCTTTATTTCTAGGTTTCTGCCAGTTTTCTGCCTAAAGGCTGGGAACTCTGAGAGCCTTGGCCTACTGCTGATTCAGTTAACCCTTGAGACTACTGATGGCTAAAATTCTCACTTCAGATTTGGGTGTAGGCATTTGGTCTCATTTGGGGCTTGATTAGGTTATGCACATGGCAGACTGCCCTGTCTTTGAGTCTTTGTTGATAGGCTCAGGGGGCCAGCTTTGGGTCCACTAACTACTTCAAACTATGATCTATGATCTCCACCCCAGGCTCTGGCTGGGACTTCTAGCTTTGTTCTGGTCCCACACAGATCAGGCTGCTTCAGCACATACTACCCTGGGCTGGAATTCTGGAACCCACAGGTTTGCTTGGAACCTCAAAGGGTATGCATTGATTTGTGCCTCTATCTGCCCAGGCAGAGTCTCAGGGTCTGGATGTTGCCTTTGTACTATGGTTCAGAACCAGGCAGAGAAGATGGGGGCAAAGCAGCTTGCTCTTGGTTTACTCCTCACTCTTTACTATATCCTCCTGCCAAATGTGCCCCCCCCCTTACCCTAGTGCCCCAGATGTTTTCTGTCTAACTTTTAGGCTTTTCTCTTCTTAAAAGTTGCTTCACTCTGACTCCTTGTTATTAGTTTCACTCATGCATTCATTTTGTGGCATTATTTTAAGGTTGTTTGGAGGATTCTCATGGTCATTTAGAGCTTCCCTGATCCTATTCCACCGTCTTGGCTCCAGAACTTGAACTCCACTGCCATTTATGCCTAGAATGCCCTTACTTCTCACTTTTAGGTAGTGAAATTTTTTACTTTTTTCAATATGTAGACTACTAGGTGTGTATTCTAAAGAGATAAAATATAGGTTAAAAGGACCTATTTGTACAAAAATATTTATAGCGGCTCTCTTTTTGGTGGTAAAGAACTAGGAACAAAAAGAATGTCCATTAGTTGGGGAATGGCAGAACAAGTTGTGATATATGATTTTAATGGAATATCATTGTGCCATAAGAAATGATAAGCAGGATGATCACCAAAAACAAAACAAAACAAAACAAAACAAAAACAACAACCTGTAATGGCTTATATGAACTGTTGTAAAGCGAAGTGAAAAGAACCAGAACATTGTACAGAGTAATAGAAATAAAGTATAATGATCAACTGTAAATGAATTAAATATTATAAAAAATGCAAGGACCTAGGACAATTCAAAGAGACCCATGATGAAAAAGCATACCCACTGCTATAGAAGGAACTGACAGAATCTGAATACACATTAAAATATGCCATTCTTCACTTTATTTCCTACCTGAATTTTACTCAAGTGTAAGTGATCTATGTCTTTTTTAAAAATCTGATGAACATAGAAATATGTTTTATATAATAACATATGTATACCCTTTATCATATTATCTGCCTTCTTGGAGAAAAGGAAAGGGCATTAGGGTAGGAAAGGATGGGAAAGGGAGGATCACAAAATAGAAAACAGGAAAAATTATATCAACATGTATTCAGGAAAAATAATTAAAAAATTTAAATATAGCTCAAGCATAATTTTCAAAATGAATCTTTCGCTCACATGCATACTACTATTCCCTCCCCTCTAAAACTGTCTTAGAAATGTACTTTTTACACGTATTCTTATGAAATTATTTATATTCATATGATATTCCCAATTTGAATGTATGAACCTACCCATCAAGAATTAACTAGGTAGGATATTGGATACAATACTAGGCCTGGAGTAAGAAAGACCTTAGTTCAAATCCCACCTCAGACATTTAATAGGTATTTGAACTTTAGCTTGCCTCAGTTTCTTCAACTATGAAATGAGAATAATAATAGAACCCATCTCTCAGGATTAGTGTGTAAATCATATCAGATAATATTTGTAAAATATTTACCATAGTGCCTGGCAGAAAGTAAGTGCTATATGAATGCTTATGTAGTATTTATATTATTTTTCCTTCCAGGGTTATATCCTTGAATTTTTATATCCAATGCAGAGAGCCTGATTCATAATAAATATTTAACAAATGTTTCCTGATTAATGGTCAGAGGTGAAATATACAGGTTTTCTTGGGTTCTTTTTTGAATTTTTATATACTACACTATTATGCTACCATGCCTATCCCCAACCTATATGATGCTACCTTAAGGAAAGCACAGAACTCTTAGTCTGTCTGTCTCTCTCTTTTTCTCCTAGTGAAGTCTATATGTTATGCATGTGGTATCTTTTGGAACAGAATCTTGAGACCTGAAAAAAACTACCAATGTACACACTATAGAATTTTCCAGGGCTAATAGAAGATTAAGCTATGTTATATTACTTTACCTGAGTCTTGGCTATGATTAAGATTATACATGGAAAAAGTCAAGAGCAAGTCACATAGCAATTCATGACTGTCGTTTTTTTTTTTTTTTTTAAATACCAAAATGTTTCAGTACCTAAAAGTACCAATGCCTTGTCATGTCTCTGATGTGATAATTTCAGACAGTGCATATTCTGGCCAAAATAAATTCCTTTGTTTTTCATATAAGTAGAATAAAGTGTTTCTTTCATTTTTCTTTAGGAGATATTGCTATGCCAGAGGAAGGATTTATAAAATTAATAGAAAAAAATTCACAAGTTAAATGCTATAATTAATTTAATAGACACCTGTGTTACATAAATCTATATATAGTGGGTAGAGATGAAAATCTGGCTTTAAACTTAGGTTATTAATGGTTAAGGTGGTTAATTGCTTCAGCTTTCTTCTTTTTCCATGGTAAATTTTAGGGATTTACATTACTTCTCAAAACAATCCCCCAATTTGTATACTAAAGAAAACATTGTCCTTGGAAATCCTGTTCATCCATTAGCCTTCAATGGTCTCTTTGGGCCCTGTTTGGGTACAGAAGTATGTCTTTGTCTCTGAGGAGCAAGAGACCTCTGTTGCATTACTTCAGCAGAATATGTAAACTATGGAAAGACAACACTTTAAACCACCACTTGCCTGACCTGCATTGGAAAATTTTCTATTTACAACCCTATTACTATTATAATACTAGTATAGGACTATAAGCTTGTAGAAGATGGACAGAATAGACTCCTCTTATCTCTATCAATTCTATTTTTTCCTTAAAGATGAACAAGGAAATGGAAAGGTTGGCTTCATTTTCCTACTTTTCCCAGTTTTGACTTTGCCGCTCTTGACCTAGGGGTTCAATGCTTTCCTGTAGCCACTTTAGCTATCCATTGATCCTTACCTAAGCAGCTAACCTGAGTCTTATCTCTCTGACAGACTTCCTGTCATTGTTCTCCCTCTCTCCCTACCTCTCCAATTAAAATTTATGTCTTCAGCATCCCATTTCTTCAAACACTGAAGGGAACTATTGTGATAAATTAAATATTTGTTTCATAGGATCATAGATCTAGATACTAGAAGTAATTTTGGACGTCATTTCATCCCATCCCTTCATTTTAAACCAATATTCAGGTTCCGGGTTAAGATGGCGGCAGAGTAAAAAGCAGCTCTTAACCTCTCCTGACCTAAAAAACACAAGACTCCTCAAGGAGACATAAAAACAAACCCAGTTGAACGGAGGGACCCCACAACAGGGCACAGTGTGGAAGGTATGTGGAATCGGGACATTTTGTGTGAGAGAAGGCTCTGAAACCCTGAGTGGGGAACCAGTGCAGACAAGTATACGACTGTGGAAGCAGTGCCCTGAGACTTGTAAAGGAATCTCCAGCAGAGGACCAAGCAAGGGGGTCCACCAGGGGCTTGACCTTGAGAAAAACCAGAACTCAGACCTCAGGACCCAAAAGACTGCAGACAGACCCTGAGCGCAAGGATAAAGCTGAGAAGCTGCTGGGTTAACAATGGCTACCCAGAATCAGGAAGCTCAGACGAGAAAGATTAACAAGAAAAAGAAATCTTTAACACTCAACAACTTTTACACAGAGAAAATCCAGACAACTGAGCAAATAGAGGGGGAGAACAAACAAGCAGCTGGACCCTCCAAAAATAATAATGAAAACTGGTCACAAGCTCTTGAAAAGTTCAAAACTGAGATGATGAGAAAGATGGAAAAGATTTGGTTAGAGAAATGGGAAATAGCTCAAAAAGAAACCAGGCAAGAAAATAACAGTTTAAAAGGCAGAATTTTGCAATTGTAAAGAGAGGCTCAGAAATCAAATGAACTGATAAGCAAATTGAACACCAGAAATGACCAGATTGAAAAGGAAAACCAAAAGATCATAGCTGAAAACCAAAAGATTATAGCTGAAAACCAGTCCCTAAAGGCTAGAATTGAGCAATTAGGAGCTAATGATCTCTCAAGACAACAGGAACAAATAAAACAAAGTCAAAAGACTGAAAAAATAGAAGGAAACATGAAATATCTCGAGAAAGTGACAGACCAAGTAAACCAGTCTAAAAGAAACAATTTGAGAATCATTGGTCTTCCAGAAAAAACAGAAATTAATAGAAACCTGGACTCCATACTAAAAGAAATTATTCATCAAAATTGTCCTGAAGTCCTACAACAAGAGGGCAATATAGACATTGAAAGGATCCATAGATCACCCTCTACACTAGACTTAGAAAAGACAAAGCCCAGAAATATAATTGCCAAATTTAAGAGCTTCCAAGTAAAAGAAAAAATCTTACAAGAAGCCAGAAAGAGACAATTCAAATATCAAGGAGCACCAATCAGGATCACACAGGATCTGGCAGCCTCCACGCTAAAAGATCGCAAGGCTTGGAATATGATATTCAAAAAGGCAAGAGAGCTGGGCCTTCAACCACAGATCAACTACCGATCAAAATTGACTATATACTTCCAGGGGAAAGTATGGGCATTCAACAAAATTGAAGATTTCCAAGAATTTGCACAGAAAAGACCAGGACAAAATGGAAAGTTTGATATCCAACTACAAAAATTGAGAGAAACATGAAAAGGTAAATAAGAAACAGAGGGGAAAGAAAGAAAACTCATAACTTATAAATTTGCCTTTTTAAGGACCTCAGTAAGATCTAATTATCTGTATTCCTATGTGGAGATATGCTATGTATAATTCCCGGTAGTGAACTCTATTCACTATTATAGTATTCACTATTATAGTAATCAGAAGAATAATTCACAGGGAGTGGGTGGAATACTAAATGTTCTAAGATGATATGGGGGGTGGGAAAGAGGGGGGTGAATAGTAAGGGACACCAAGAGAAACTTGAGTGAATAA
>NW_025395116.1:0-3206 GCF_016433145.1 Gracilinanus agilis | reverse complement strand
GGGGGGTGGGAAAGAGGGGGGTGAATAGTAAGGGACACCAAGAGAAACTTGAGTGAATAAGAAAAATAGGATATTATATTACATACAAAGAGGGCATGTGAAGGAGAGGGGACAAATACTATTATAAGAAGGAGAGGAAGAGAGCATTAAGAGGTAATATTTAATACACTTTTTTATTATTTTATAAATAAAAAAATAAAAAAGTAATTTTATTATTTGAGAGTAATACACTTACTCTCAGTGTAATCAACCCGGAGAGGGAAGAGTAGTTATACTATCCATTGGGATATAAAACTCTTATCTAACCCTACTGAGAAAGTCAGAAGGGATAAACCAAGGGTAGCAGGGAAGTGGGGAGGTCAAAAAAAGGGAGGGGAAAAGAAGGCGTAGGGAATTCATTAGGCCTTTAAAAACAAAAAGAGGGGAACAATAAGGGAGGGGGTAGAAAGGGAAGTTAGTCAAGGGAGGGGATAAGGGATAGGGTCTTAATAGCAAACCACTGGTCTTAAAGGAAATAGTTTAAAGAGAAGGGGTAGGAATAGGGGAGGATACAAAAATGTCAGCAAATGCACAACTTATAATTATAACTCTGAATGTGAATGGGATGAACTCTCTCATAAAACAGAAGCAAATAGCAGACTGGATTAAAAACCAAAATCCTACCATATGTTGTCTACAAGAAACACATATGAGGCAGGTGGACATACACAAGTTTAAGGTTCCAGTCTTGAGCAAAATCTTTTGGGCGTCAAATGAGAAAAAGAAGGCAGGAGTGGCTATTATGATTTCTGACAAAGCCAAAGTAAAAATAGATATGATTAAAAAAAGACAGGGAAGGTCATTACATCCTGATTGAAGGCAGTATAAAAAATGAGGAAATAACACTAGTCAATATATATGCACCAAATGGTATAGCATCCAAATTCATAAAGGAGAAACTGGCAGAGCTCAAGAAGGAAATAAATGGTAAAACCATAATAGTGGGAGATCTAAATATTCCTCTTTCAGATCTAGATAAATCAAACCAAAAAATAAATAAGAAAGAGGTAAGAGAGGTGAATGAAGTACTAGAAAAGTTAGACTTAATTGATATGTGGAGAAAAAAAAGGAGAAAAAGGAATAAACCTTCTTTTCAGCTGCACATAGTACATTCACAAAGATTGACCATGTAATAGGGCATGGAATCACTGCAAACAAATGCAAAAGAGAAGATATAATAAATGTAACCTCAGATCATAATGCAATAAAAATAATAATTAGTAAGGGCACCTGGACAGACAAGTCAAAAACCAATTGGAAATTAAATAATGTTATTCTCCAAAACCAGCTAGTCAAAGAAGAAATCATAGAAACAATCAACAATTTCATTGAAGAGAATGACAATGATGAGACATCCTAACAAACTCTGTGGGATGCAACCAAGGGAGTACTCAGGGGGAAATTTATATCCTTGAGTGCATATATTAACAAATTAAGGAGGGCAGAGATTAATGAATTGGGTATGCAACTCAAAAAATTAGAAAGCTTGCAAATTAAAAACCCCCAGATAAAAACTAAATTAGAAATACTAAAAATTAAGGGAGAAATTAATAAAATCAAAAGTAAAAGAACTATTGAATTAATAAATAAGACTAGAAGCTGGTATTTTGAAAAAACAGATAAAATTGACAAAGTACTGGTCAATCTAATAAGAAAAAGGAAAGAAGAAAACCAAATTGACAGTATTAAAGATGAAAAGGGAGACCTCACCTCTAATGAAGGGGAAATTAAGGCAATCATTAAGAACTATTTTGCCCAATTATACGGCAATAAATATAACAATTTAGGAGATATGGATGCATATTTACAAAAATATAAATTGCCTAGATTAACAGCAGAAGAAATAGAATACCTAAATAATCCCATATCAGAAATACAAATTGAAGAAGCCATCAAAGAACTCCCAAAGAAAAAATCACCAGGACCTGATGGATTCACAAGTGAATTCTATCAGACATTCAAAGAGCAACTAATCCCAATACTATACAAATTATTTGATATGATAAGCAAAGAAGGAGTCCTACCAAATTCCTTTTATGACACAAATATGGTACTGATCCCAAAGCCAGGTAGACCAAAAACAGAGAAAGAAAACTATAGACCAATCTCCCTAATGAACATAGATGAAAAAATCTTAAATAGAATACTAAGAAAGAGACTCCAGCAAGTAATCAAGAGGATCATCCACCATGATCAGGTGGGATTTATCCCAGGAATGCAAGGATGGTTCACATCAGGAAAACCATCCACATAATTGACCATATCAACAGGTTAACCAACAAAAATCATATGATTATCTCAATAGATGTTGAAAAAGCCTTTGACAAAATACAGCACCCATTCCTATTGAAAACACTGAAAAGTTTAGGAATAGAAGGACCTTTCCTAAAAATAATAAACAATATATACCTAAAAACATCAAAAAGCATCATATGCAATGAGGATGAATTAGAAGCATTCCCAATAAGATCAGGAGTGAAACAAGGATGCCCATTATCACCTCTATTATTCAACATAGTACTAGAAACACTAGCAATAGCAATTAGAGAAGAAAAAGAAATTGAGGGTATCAAAATAGGCAATGAGGAGACTAAGCTATCACTCTTTGCAGATGATATGATGGTCTACTTAAAAAAATCCTAGAGAATCAACTAAGAAGCTTGTAGAAATAATCAACAACTCTAGCAAAGTTGCAGGATACAAAATAAATGCACATAACTCATTAGCATTTCTATATATTTCCAACACATTAGAGCAGCAAGAGGTAGAAAGAGAAACAACATTTAAAATTACCCTAGACAATATAAAATACTTGGGAATCTATCTACCAAAACAAATAGAATAATTATACGAAAACAACTACAAAACACTTTCCAAACAAATAAAACTGGATCTCAACAATTGAAAAGCAATTAATTGTTCATGGGTAGGACAAGCTAACATATTAAAAATGACCATTCTACCCAAATTAATTTATCTATTTAGCTCCATACCTATCAAACTACCAAAAAACTTCTTTACTGAATTAGGAAAAACTATAACAAGCTTCTATATGGAAAAACAAAAGATCAAGAATATCTAGGGAAATAATGAAAAAAAATGTGAAGGAATGGGGCCTAGCAGTACCAGATATTAAACTATACTATAAAGCAGCAGTCATTAAAACA
>NW_025395115.1:0-8445 GCF_016433145.1 Gracilinanus agilis | reverse complement strand
TGGATGTGTGCTTGTCTATACAAAATAAAAGTATACAAGCCAATTTTTATGAGGGGAAATAGCATCTGGGAAGATCACCAAAGATATAATCTAGAAGGGAAGAGTTTAGGAGACATTTGAAGGAAAACCTAGGCAAAAGGAATAGTCCATTCAAAGGCTCAGTAATCAGGCAATTATCCTGTACCTGTCCAATTCATTTGCCAATGAAATAATTATAAGTTCAGTCATTCAACAAAAACCTACCATGTGAATGTGAGTGTGTGAGTAGGGCAGAGAGGAGCTTGAAGAATTAAATTTTTTCTGTTCTTTGGTGATAGGATCTTAAACTCTTAAATCTCATAAATCATCTCAAGAGAATGTGAATAGATCCAGGTAAATAAAAACATTGTTAATATCAGAGAAATAAGTCAAAACCCTTGTCTTAATTACACCCAGAGAGCTCTTTCTACAGAAAGGTCAATATGCCTTCTTTGCAGTGCTTATTCTGTTAAGTTCTAAGACTGAGATAATGACAAGAAGGGTGGAGAGGTTGGAAAAGAAAAACAAAAAATGGGAAGGTTAAATATGGTGACTGTTTTTATGCCAATCATCAGGGTTACATGTCTCAAGCTGCTCCCACCAGATAGGTGGCCAGGATTCATCATTTCATCCTTGAGAATTCTCTTGACACTTTCACAAAAAAATTTTTTATTACCCTAAGGCAGGAAATAAGAAGTGTTTCAATGGCCAATCCATGGTTGGGAAAAGACTAAGCTTTCTTTATGAAAGTTTTTACATGCCATTACTTTTGATTTGGAATAAAATTGTAAGCAATTGGAAGTTAAAGCATTCTAAACTACTGTAGTTTATTTTAGGAGTTTTGCAAAACAGCAACATCTAACATGTACTTTAGTAAGATAAAATACTATTTCTCCGTCCAGCACAACCTTAAATAAAATCAATGTAAATGTGATTTTAGTTTTTCCTTCCTCTCCTTATACAACTTTTTGCACAAAAAAGATCTTAACTCTCATTTTCAGGTTTGTTTGGTTTTTTTTAATTAAAGCTACCAAAAATTGTTTTGGTAGTGTTGGTAGAGCTGGTGAATGAGGTAATGAGAGGCCAGGGAGCCTTTAAGATATAAACTAATGTACAATTTGACAAGAAAAAACAAATCTATACAAGGCAATTGGTCCTTTTAACAATTGGAAATATAGCAAATAATAGTTGATAAAAAGAATAATCATTATTTAGGCATATTACAACTTTTGCATAAATTACTTAAATTTACTGTAAAAAATATTTGCGGTTCTCCATCTGATTCCCATACAATTGAAAGTTGAATTCCATTACCTTGAGATTTATACTGACACTCATTTCTAAGACTATTTTTTCATAAAATATGAAACCACATTTTTCACTGGGAGCCAAATGGACTGACTTTTTAAATAAAACAATACTCAGTCATTTCATAATAAAGAGAAAATGCTATTCTACAGCATCTTCAAAAGAAAAATGTATTGTCATGAATGTTTCATTTGATGTGGAGATATAAAGATTCATAATATAACTGCTGTCAGTTAAAGCTATTTCTGTTAAAGACCAGCTTTTTATTTTTTAATGTCTATCATATTTGTGTGTATACATCTATCCACACGTGCATATGGGTATAGATAGATCTATATACATAAATATATCTTTTTAAAACCATGTATATCTTGAAGTAAGATGACAGCATCTGAAAAATTGAATAATCAAAGCAAGCATTTAGGTTTTGGTTACTTATTCTACAATTCATGTTGCCAGAAGAGTAACAATAACAAGTTCCTCAGCATATTACAAGCTTAATCTAATTTACAAAATTCAGTTTGCACCAAGTTATATACTAAAGTAGATTAAGACCTGGCCTTGGATTTAGAAAGACCTAAGGGTTAAGTCTCGTCTTTGATATACCTTACCTTTGTGACACTAGACAAATTACTTAACTTGTCAGGGTCACAAGAAACTCCCTAAAACTTTAAGTTGGAGAGATGGTGATGATGAATTTTAGTAAAGGAATTTCCTCACTAGAAGCTCCCAACAATGAGAAAATCACAAGTTTGGCTTTAAAAAAAAATGTATATGGGGGCAGCTGGATGGCTCAGTGGATTGAGAGCCAGGCCTACAGACAGGAGGTCCTAGGTTCAAATCTGGCCTTAGACACTGTGACCCTGGGCAAGTCACTTAATCCCCATTGCCTAGCCCTGTAACAAATAAAAAAAATTAATATAGAAGGATATATAAAGATATTAGGGTTTAAAAAATGAATAAAAAATCTTAAAAAATGTATATAAGTTATCAAGGACATGGATGCTCTGAAAAGGAAAATTCTTCTGTGTGATTTCTGTATGTGTGATTACATACAACTATGAAAAGCAATAAAAAGACCACACATTTGGCAAAAATGTATTTTAAATAAGAGGTATCAAATATATGTCCTACTTATAACAGATAGTCCATTCGACTCTGAGTTCGGCCCAAACCAGATTAAAATACAACTAGGAAATATTTAACAAAATGAATAACAACATAACAAAGGATAGATAATATTAATGTGTGTTTTTTTAAAGTCAATAAGTAGTGTGAAGTGATCCTTAAGGATGGTTTGGTGGTCCCTGTATCTGTTCGAGTTTGACTACACTGTTCTAAATACAAAGTTCATTGGCTTAATATTTTCCTCTATATTAACAATCCAGTACTGGCCAGTGATTTCTTTACCATGTAATCAATTTAAGTTATAAACAGAGGATAACAGAAATGGGTATTTTGTGGAATTGTCAAAACAACCACCAATGCATTCCCAAGCATCTTTCCATCCAACAACTGCTTGACTGGAATCTAACATCCACTTGACATTTTATTCCTCTACTGTCATCCATCATATAGAGTATAAGTGTAAGAAATCAAAGCAAGAAGAGTCCTTCCTCTGCATTATTTTGAAAGACTTATTTAAAAATGACGAAAGTTTTTAAAAATCATATTCTATAATAGCATTGACTAAGAGGATGAAAGGGTAAATGTTAAATTCCCTAAGGAACATTTTGAGTTGTATCTTCTGGTTAGCTTGTAGACTGTTTACATATAAAATGCCTAGGAGTTGAGTAAATCTAGAAGAAAGTAAGATGTACAAAGCTTGGACTATGGAAAGGTTCTTAACCTGAGGTCCATTAATCACCCACACCCACACTGAGATATACACACGCATATATGAATATGCAAGTATTTACAACATAACTTTATTTCAATATAGTTGCTTTTGTATTCTTATGCATTTTATATTATGCAGTAAAAGTTTTCTTAATATATTTCCATAGGCTTCATCCTATACTACTAAAGGAGTCCATGACTGAACAGTTAAGAACCCTAGGTTGAGGGGAAAGAACTCTGAATTGGGTATCAAAATATGTGAGTCTCAGTCTAAAGATTATGTCAGCTATCAATGGTGTGACTAAGAAAATCACTTCATTGCTCTGGGCCTCATTCCTCCCATTTATAAAATGAGGTATATGTATTAGTAAACACTCCTTTGCAGTTTCAACATTCTACTGATTCTATTAACGACATCAACAACCCTTCTTCCCCCTAAAAAGACCCAAGAAGCCTCTTAGATGTATGTAATCATCCAGCCTTTGACAACATTTAATAGATTTTGACCCAAAATAAATAATAAAATCCACATGTGACTAGAGGGACCAAAGCAGTACTCATCTTTCCACAATGGGATGCAGATAAAACTGTGGATATAATCTCTGTAATTAATCTGTGTCAACTCCAAATGATGGGTAATCTCTAAAAGACATTTGTCAAGATAAAATGAATGGCAAATTGATTCTCTACTCCTGCCTCTTTTCTAAAATTAACCCACATTGGAGAATAGTATGATTGGTGTTTTATTTATGATGCAATGAACTCCAGTGGTCAAATAAGGATATGAGCAGTTGGGAAGGGATGAAAGGCTTGCTTACAAAGTACTGTGCTGAAAACTACAAATGTAGTATATGTATCAATACTTTCCATCTTATGCTTTTCTCTCTAATTTCCCTATTACAAAAGAAAAGTTCTAGAAGTTTTAAAAATAAAAAGTTTGAAGTTGGAGGTGCCAAATTTTTCAATATACACAGTGCATGTTGGAGGAAGGAATCATTTTCCTGCAAAATCCATCTATTCCATCTATTCAAAGCATTAGTTTTTTGTTTGTTTTGTTTTGGTTTTGCCATTGGCTACTGTATTTAGGTGTCCTTAGCTGATGGAAAACTTAAATTTATTATTTTAATAAAGCATTCTTATGAAATAATTTTACTTTATCTTGTGGTAAAATAGTAAAAACCTGTTGGGCATTAACTTTAGCCCCCCCATCCCCCTCCAATTCTTAGTACCAAACGGATTCTCAATCACAAATGATATGATTACAAAAAGGTCTTCTGAGGACCCAGCATCTCTTCTGTCATTTCTTTTCCCTCACTTTGTCCCCAGTAAATGTCTTTTTGAAAAGAATAATCAAGATTCATTGTAAAAACCCAGCCCAACAAACTCCACATTACAGGTTAATGTATTAACTCAGAGGTAAAGTTGAGAGCACAAACTCTTCCCTTTTCCACCACTGTTTTAAACTACAATTTGAATTTAAGGCCTTTGACCAAGAGGGAAGCAATTATGTTATCTTTAGATACTTGGTGTTTCAGTCATTCAGATGAGTCTCACAGCATCTGATCCTATAATATTCTGAATAGAAATTTCTTTCTTGACCAAATCCCCTGACCCTGCATAGCAATACTATGGCACTGAATGAAAACAGCTCTCTAACTCAAGTCATTAGTAAGCATTGGGTCTTGCTAAAGGGAAATATTATCTTTTCCCCAGTTAAGGTCTGAGATAATCCTGGTTGGTGATTCTATCTTCCTGGGCCAGTAGTCAATAGCATGATACTTTGTACTGGACTCTGTTTCATTAGACAATTCAGAAATGTGGGGATTGGCTCTTTTCTTATTTATTATTATGTAGACTTACCAAGCCTGCTCTAATTTTAAGTAGATTTCTTAAACATTATTTTACAGATTTAAATATATTCCAGTGTGGTATCATTCTCATGCAATGCACAATCATATTACCCGACTTCAATAAACACAAATCTGTGAATTATATTTTTCTAAAAATGGCAAAAACCCACTAGCAATGTTCTACCTGTGCATACCTTTAAAAAGAAAGAAAATATTATCATTATATCTTCCTAACACTGAATCTAATAAAATAGAATGAAATAACCTCTTCGAGACTAATGTTATTTAAAGTAAAACTCTGATGAATTAGTTTGTGTTTTAAGCTGTGGGTAATATAAAATTCATTGAAATCTTTATGAGCTGGGGGCTCAAACCTAAGAACGCTTTCTAAACATTTTAGTTTCAGTCATGGATAAATCCCCCAAGAAAAAATAAAACAAGCTTTGTTTTCAAAAAGATTACCCAAAGAAGATTAACTTGTTTATCATCAATACCCAAAACTAATTTTCTATCAGCTTTCTTCTATTCTCAGGGGAGCAGTCAACTATTACCTAGCTGCTGCTGATTCTGAACTTGCAAAAATACTCAACCAAACAGAGAGAAGACAGTATTCTGAGAACAATCTGTCAGAATACCAAATTAACTTCTTATTCCTATACACTTCTATGAAATGGACCAATCTATAACTAGATGGGAAAAATGAAGAGCAATAGATGTTTTGTATTTCTCTTCATTCTCTAGGAGTTGCCAGACAGAATCTAATGAAATATCTTGAAGGAGTGATTCGCACTTACTAACTTAGAATTTCTTCAAGATTTTAGGAACTAAGTCTTGTGTATTGAGGAAAAGAACTTTAATAGGAAGTTCATGGGCTTTTACACAGGGCCAAAAGGGTTCATGACATAAAATTACATAAAGAACCACTGAATTAGAAGAACTTGACAGTTAGTTACTCCCAGAATAATGTAAGCTCCTTGAGGACAGAAATTGTTTTCTATTTTGTCTTTCTATTTGGAGTTTCTAACACAGAATTTAAAACATAATTGATAATTGAAATGCTGAATTCCTTTGTCAGATGTACACTCAATTCCTCATTTACTTAATAAATATTAGCTAAGAAAGGAAAGTATTCTCCATATTTAAATCTCTTTTCTTTTTATCCTTTAAGTTCCTTCATCTTAATGAAGAGAAGCAATATGTACATAATGGACAGAAGGTTAGCTTTGGATTAAGGAAGACCAAGATATAAGTTCTGCTCTAAAACATTTTGGCTGTGACTATGGGCGATCATTTACCCTTTCAGCTGCTGCCACAAGCAATTCTCAATGACTATAGTTATAAATAACTTGTGACATACACCAGTGAAACATTTTCACACTAGGGGTTTCCTCTACTGATATAATGACAAATTCAGATTCTCTAAAAATAAAAGCTTTTGTGAACCCAGGAATGCAGAATTGGATATTGTTGTGATACCTTTAATCAGTAAAGAAACAAGGCAGCTAAGAAAAAAACCCCTGGAATTAGATATTGTTAAAATCTTCAGTTTAGCGTTTTTTCCCTTTTTCTTTCTTTCTTTTTAAACCTTTACCTTTAATCTTAGTATCACTTCTAAGACAGAAGAGCAGCAAAGAGTAGGCAATTAGGATTAAGTGACTTGTCCAGGGCCACACAGCTAGGAATTATCTGAAATTAGATTTCAACCCAGGTCCTCCTGATTCCAAGCCTGACTATCTACTGTGCTACCCAGCTGGCTCTTCTACTTGGTTTTTAAAGTCCATAATGCAGCCTTCTCCCACCTTTCTGGGTTTCTTATATCTTATATATTTCCCATATAATTGAAATCTAGCGATATTGGTCTCCTGACTATTGGGACACTCCTTCTGATTCAGGGTCTTTTTGAGCCTGGAACAAGCCTTCCTCTTCATCTCTGCCTCCTGGCTCTCCAGCTTCCTTCATGTCTCAGCTTAAGTCCCATTTTATGTAAAAAACTTTCTCAGTCCTCAATTTTACTGCCTTCTCTTTGAGAGTTCCTTCAATTTGAGTTGTATGTAAGCATAAAGTTACATATATATCTACAAACATATATTTGTGTGCATGTAATTTTCTTGTGTACTGTCTCTGAATTATATTGTGAGCACTTTGAAAGCAGGCATTTTCAGTTTCTTGGAGTGGAACCAAGATGGTAGAGTAATCCAAGGCAGGTCTGTGCCACCATGAGAATCCTCTCCAACCAAAATTAAAATATCACCATAAGATGAATACAAGAGTGAAAGAACCAACAAGGAGACAGAGTGAAACAACTTTCAAGAAAAGAAAGACCCAAAAGGTAGGCAAAGAATATTTGGGGCACAAGCATAAGATAAGAACAGACCTAGCAAGAAGCTGTAGAAAGGAGAGAAGAGCAAGCCAAGAACAAGTCACTCCCCACTCCCACCCTGCATCTGCTATTCAAGGTTCAGGAACCTATACCCAAGCCAACATTCAGATCCTGAGATCCTAACAGGGCAAATAATGGTATAAGGTAACCCCTTGAAATTTCAAACCTGTATAGCATTCAGGAGCCCCAGCCTAGGGAATTCTAGTCTGGGCTTGGGATAAGGACTTACTTCATACTTTGAGGTGGATGATAGTACCAAGTACTGATCTTTTTGCCTAAAGCTCATAGAGGAGCTCCAAGACAGGACAATGAAGGGTGTGCCTAATTGGATCAAATACACAGCAAACCAAAAATGTGAGTCTAAGTCTGAGGCTAGAATTTGATCAGCCCCTGACCTGATCAAGATCAGAATGAGAACAAAAGCTTACATCTAAGCCTGAGGCATATCCACCCCCTTTCCAGAAAAAAATATTACTTAGCCCCTGGAAATTATTATTTTTAAAATTTTAATAGTAATAAATAGGAAAGATAAATGCATCTGTGGCCATCACTGCTCTCCTGGATTGCTGCAGNAAGCATGTGAGGGAAATTTGGCTGCTGGGAGAATCTAATAGTCCAATTTCCCTTGATCATATTGCACATAAAGGAAGCCAGTGTGAATCAAGGATGGAAAGGCAGAGTGGGACAAGATTTTTGAAGACCCTTCTTTAAATGACAGAATGGAGTTTAAAGACAGTATGGTGTCAACTATGTGATAAGACATTCAAAAAAGCCAATATACTACCTTGAATTCAGGATAGAAGAATCATAACAAGTATCCTTTGCCTCTTATCTTTTTTTGTTATTTATATATTGATATTTCCAGGACTCTGCTAATCTCATGTGGCTTCCTAGGGCAAGACTATCCAACTGAAACATGATGGAAGGGCAAACGTTAGGAAGACTAGGAGAAATTCAACTTCATTTCTATACTTTCATGAACAGTCATTTATGATAAATCAGGATATATAATCAAGATCCCAGAGAGGAGATCTGAAATGGGCACAGTTC
>NW_025395114.1:0-5776 GCF_016433145.1 Gracilinanus agilis | reverse complement strand
TGGCCATGATCGAACCTGGGTTAGGTATTAAAATTTGGGGTACAACATATGGGGGCTCGTCTCTCATGGCCAGGAAAGGACCCACTGCCAGAAGAGCCAAGAGGGTGAGGAGATCTGGGGTTGGGTGGCCTGTGCATGTGGTTGTGTGATTGTGTGCTTGCATTGTATGAGGAGGGAGCCTACCACAGGCCCCCTTCTGCATGTGTGTGGATGTGTGATTGAACTGATGGGGAAGGTGATGCCCTGGTAAGCATACAGCTAAGTGGTTCGGCTTGCCCCGCCGCTCCGGGATTGATACGGAGGAACCTAAGCCAAGCTCACCAGCCAGGGGCACCCCTTCTACCTGTTTCTGAGAGAGGACTGGGGCAGTACGCGGTTCCTTTTGATCCATGCGGACAAAGGTCGGAAACCCTGGGAGCAAGTGCTGTGTGTGACTGGCAGGCCACGTAGACCAATTGATCTCTCTATTCCCTTGGAATTACTATGGGAACTGGTGAGGTTTGAGGCCTCACAGGACCCCAAAGCAAAAGGTTTGAGGCCTGTCTTTGGAGTCCGTCCGGTTGGTTCGAGTCCAGCCGGATTTTCTTGGGGATTGAGGCCCCAAGTCAGGGGTTCGAGTCCCCTGAGGAAGGCCAGTGGACGCACTGGAGGTGGGGAGGAGAGAGAGGACTGAGGCAGGATCCCCACATTAATTGTTTGGGATCTGTCTGGGCTCCCCCAGGCAAGTGAGTGTGAGTGTGCGCACCTTTGTCTTGTGTTGTCTTGGCCAGTCAGGAATCTGTCAGGTTTAAACCGTCCTTAGTTCGTCTTTTGTGTGTCCTGGCTGGGTCTGTGTCTTTGGTGTTATTTCCGTCCTTATCATGAGTCAGGGAGAGTCAACCTGGTGCTTGCTGGTTTCCCCAGCTTCAAGGCGAGTTCAGAGGGGAAAACTGCAAACATTCTGCAATTCCCTTTCCCCCATCTACATTTCTAACCTCCCAGACTGGAGAAACTGCTGCTGGGGCTGCAGACTTAACAGTTCAGACTGGAGGAACTGTGCTACTCAGGCAGCAGACAATATTTGAATAGGGAGAGGATTCTAAATAAACCTCTCAGACCTGGAGGCAGATTTAACATCTGAACAGGAGGGGATTTGAAAGTTCAAAGTTCTTTCCTTAAGAAACACAGCCAGCTTAATGAACAGCTCACTTCCAATGCCCACTGTTAGCAGATAGCAGTTTGTTTAGGTGCTACAAGAAGCATTTGTTAGAAATCACAGCCAAAAAGAGAGACAAGTTTGGTCAATCAGAGTGTAAAGCACAGGGAGAGTTAGGGGACAAGGAAGTCAGCTCAGCCAATCAGATGGCTGATGGCTGTACCTGAGTACCCTCAGTTGAAGGGGCCAGTGTGCTGCAACTGTTTTAATGAGCTTTCTCACTGCAAATATTTCTTTTTAACCATGGATCCTAAAGAACTGATTTTTTCCTTTTAAAGCATGCTTATCATAAGGTTGTATGTTTTTGTTTATTGTTGTCTTTGTCACAGTCTTGTCTCTATGTATTCTTAAATTGGACATTACAAAAAAAGAGGGGGAGTTGAAAGATTGAACTTCCCACAGTCAAAAATCCTCAGCAGAGGACAAAAGAAAATATCTGTTCAATGATTTTTCCTCTTTCTTCCTTTGGATGGGCCCCCAAAGGAGTGAAAAAGAGAAAAATTCAGAGCAGAAAAGGGAGATTTTACTCCACAATTGGAAGCATTTTCACTTAAGATCTGATTTTAAGGGTTGAGGATTGCTAATGATGTTGATATGGTACAATGTAATTTTATTTATTGTGGTAACTGTTTTGTCAGTCAAATGTGAAATATTAACCAGATTTTATTGAGCACAAAAACTCATGGTTAGAAGTTTGTTAAGCCTTGGTTTCAGTGAATTGAGAATCGTCTAAATGTGGTTAATAGCCAGTCTGACACAGAGAGGCAATGTTTATTCTATAAGGTCAAAAATTGTATTGGCTACTTTGTAGATGTAAAAGTCATTCAGAAAAAGTTGTAATGTTATTATTGAGAACTTATTCTAGAATTTAAACTTGGTATTTTAAAATGAGATGTTCTTTTAATGTATGTGCTGTCAGAACTAGCAACATGTAATCATATGATACACAAGAAGTTTTTAAAGTGGTTAATCTGTGCATGGGTTTTAATAATACAGGTACTGAAAATTTGGTAAAAATGTGTGCAATGTATAAGAAGGAATTTGTGATCTAGAGATTAACATGAATTTAGAGTCAAATTGCTAGAAAGTAATGATGAATGAATACAAAATATGTATGCATTTGGACTATAAAGAGAATTAAGTTTTTCAATAGGTTAAGAATATATGAACTGTATGAAATTAACAAGAGAAAATTTGACCAGCCCAGGAAGCTAATAGGATTACATGCAATTAAATATAGTACCTTTCCTCTTTTTGCAATAATGGTAAAGGAAGAGAAGCCAGAGGAAATAAGAGTAATTGATAAAGAAATAATAGGTGTGAATTCTAGAACAAATGGTGAATCAGAATAATATTGATGGAATTTAATCAGTTATGTAAACAATGCTTTGAGGTAAAAGGAAACTGAACTTGAGGTTCTATTCTGTCTTAAACAGAGGTCTGAAAGGAATAAAAGTAAATGGCTTTGAAATTCAGTTGTTTACATACTGAAAGATTGCTAAAGGACTTAAAGTTATTTGGAAGTTGTGGAGTTCAAACTAAAGTTTGTTGAAAATAATTTATTATGAAGATTTTGGTACATGCTAAATTTTAAATTGTAGGTGATCTCACTTGGTAAAGAGAGATAAGAGACAAGGTTGTTAAGTCATAAAAACCTAAATCAAGCCAGGCAGCCTTAGGGTAAATTGCTCATAAACTCTTCCTTGCAAACAGGAAGGAAAAGAGAGAAATACTTTTAATTGTTCCACTTTGATACTTAGGAACTGATATAGCAACACAGTACATAAGATCTTAAAGAGTTTAAAGATGAGTATATTTTAATTGTATACTTCAGAGTTTTAAAGAGATGTTCAAGCAAGTAAAAGCTGATAGAAAAGTCATGGATATCTTGTAAAACAGGTTCTTTTTTAGCAGTACAGTTGTTATAGGGGTGCAAATGGTGAACCCCTGGGTTCGAGAAGGAGGCCCTGAGGATGAGAGGACTCCAAGTTTAGCTTAAAAGTATCCTTTTCAAAGAGCATGGACATGACTCCTTGCACTCAGGCATTTAGTGAGTGGGGGGTCAGTCTGAGATCCTCTGGGCTTTGGCTATCAGGGTGTGGCCAGAGGTGTATCTGTTTAAATTGATCAAAAATATTTTTTAGGTTTAAAGTTATCATAAATGGTTTTCCATATCAGTGTATTAAAATTGACTAACTTCATTATTACATTTGATTCCCTGCTCTTGAAAATAGATAAACAGCCTGCTGGTCAAAAGGCTTTCTTTAAGGTTTATAGTGCTTAAAAGGTTTCAAATCTTGTAATTGAAAATAGACCCTGTAATACTACATGCTTTATGATATTGCTTTAAGTGTGACTTTTATGTAAATTGTTGCTAAAACATGTGCTTTAAGTGTTGTTTGAATGTAAGCAAAAGCTCATTGTAAACCCGACTGTACCATGGGTTTTGTTCAATACTCAGTGGTTACCTCAGTTTACCAATTTGTACTATGAACTGAATCTTATAATGAGCACTATGCTAAAGTTACAGTGTCTCAATTCTTGGGAGTTATTGATTAGCATTTGAAGGGATACCAAATGGTATGTTTATTTTTGTGATGGTAATAGAGAGTCAGAGAAAGTGAAGAGGTAAGGTGTGTTGTGTTTGAATACAGAAGAAAGAGAGACTTGGATGTCCTGAGTATGCAGATTCGTGATGTAAATGGAAGTTGTGTTCTGCTTTTTAAGCTGAAGGTTTGAGGGAAAAAGAGAGGAAGAAGGAGAGAGAAGGAGAGATGAAAGAGAACAGATAGGGAGGTGAAAGAGAATAGATAGATGTTCTACTCTTTTAATTGGATCCCTGACCTAGGCATAATTTCTAAAGTTAGTGTATATGGTGTTGGGAAAATCATAAATAGTTCTGGAATATCTCTTGAAAGTTACACTGAAGAGATTCCTGTATGGCTTGTCTTAGTCTTTCAGATGGTCCAGATACAGGAGACGATACAGCCCTGATTTATATTTACAGTGGAGCTACTCAATCCAGCACTCCTGTTCCTTAATTCAGGTTTTGTGACTAAAGTGTGATATGTTAATTATTGCTAAAATATGTAAGAATAACTGAGTGATCAGCCTGGTAGGGATGTGAAAGGCTTGTTTGAGGGTATGGAAATTGTTTCCAGAATGCTGCTTAGCAGAATTTCTCTGAGCTGTAATGGGAAAGACTTGTCTTTTAAGGAAGGAAAAGGCTTCTGGGATCCAGTAGTGATACAGTGCAAAAGACAGAGAATGTTCTGTGATGGTTAGAGAGGCAATTCTAGGGCTCAACTTGGACTGGACCTCTTCTGACCATCTAGGCTACTAATGCTTGAGTGACACAAGGATGGCATGAGCCAGTGACAGCTTTGGCCTACACATGGAGCCCCTCACTATGTGTCCCTTGGGACATGAGGAAATGCTTTCCTATCTGCCTTCCCTTTTTGGAGCAAGTTCCCATAATCAGCACTTAATGCAAATTGTAAATTAATGTTTCCATCTCCCCAAACAACCTATTAGGTTAATAACTGAAAATTGTCAAATTGTTAGGGAACACACTTGAGGAGTAGGTGAAGTTTAGTGATAGATGACTTGTAGCTTGAAGCCTTAATTTACCACAGCTGAAGTTCAGATCTTGACCCTAGAAATAACCCAGGGCTTTCTGGATTTCCTCCAGGATCTGGGATAAAGAAATTTATCTGTAAAATATTGTTATTCAAGTAGTTATAGATGCCATATTAATGTGGGCCTTATGAAGGATATTTTTTAACAGAAACATCACATGCCAACTCTGCAAACAACTTAGGGATCAAATTTCCTAAAAGGTTTAATTCCTGTCAGAGGATGATTTCTGGGGATAAAATCTGTTGGCTAAGATACCCAAATGTTAATGTTTAATATCAGTTTCTATTGTGCTAATTTTCTTTTTTTGTATCTGGTGTTCTAGTTTTTGCCCTAGTCCTAGGTTCTATACTTCTGCCTTAGGGATGGATGCTCCCCTTTTGACCTGTCTATCAGTCTGGGGAAACAGTCTCTGGTCTCCAAGCCTTCAGGACCCTGGCATTCGCTGCAGAGGTGCCTCTGAAGACCCTGTGCCCACAGCTCCTCCTCCTGTTCCCCCTCTCAGAGATTCTACGCCCCTTCTCAGCTTGAAGAAGCTACAGAAGATGGAAACCATCGACCCTCTTCCCTTAGACATTTGGAGGAGGGGAGGGGAGACGGCATGGGACATTGTGGGACATTGTGCCCGGGAGACAGCATAGAACACTGTACCCCCATAGTGAAAAATTTTTTCAGGCAAACTATAGGCAGGAAAATCCCTTTGCTTCCACTATGTATCCTTCCCCTTATTCTTAACTGCCTAGCAGCTTTTGTAAAGGAATGAATTAACACCATTTAGCTTTTGGTCCTGCATCAGCATTCCCTGACAACCCCCACCCTTGATATGGCGTGTGCAGACACCAATCTTTAAAGGACCACCTGAGGATGATTCCTCAGTATCAAAAGAAAAAGAAGGGAATGTTGGATTTAAAAATCAGTCTGGCAGTCTACTGAACTATTTCTGGC
>NW_025395113.1:0-1625 GCF_016433145.1 Gracilinanus agilis | reverse complement strand
CTAGGCAATCCTGGCAGTTAGGGGAATGGAACTTTGATCCAGCAAGTCCCTGTTTCAAGACCTGACTGTTGGAGCAGGGTCTATAAATATCCCTGGAGAACCAACCTGGGGGTTCTGATTTCCTTGACCTCACCCAGACATCCAGCTACCCATGGACTTCCCCTTCGGGTCCCTGGAGGTGGGATTGGTGGGTTGTGGAACGTGGGAAGGAATTAGTTAAGTTAGGCTAGCCAGGACATCCTCAAACCAAATCATTTCCCTCTTTTGTCAAGCTGGTAGACCTCTCTACATCAGGGCAGTGGAATTTATCCCTGGCTGAGGGGCTGGTTCCCTCAGCCTGATCCTACCTTCTGAGGCCCTCTGCCAGCCCTGGCCATTCACCCATAGCAACAGCTTCTCGAGACCCTAACCCTCTTCCCTCACTTTACCCTTTTGTTTTAAATAAACCCCTTGCCTGATTCTGAGAGTTACCATAGTTTATTTATAACATCAACCAGGGCTAAGGGGCTGAGAAGATGGAGAATAGCTACCATTTTCTCCAGAGGGAGTTAGGCCAGGGGGTAGCTGGATGTCTGGGTGAAGTCAAGGAAATTAGAACCCCCAGGTTGGTTCTCCAGGGATATTTATAGACCCTGCTTCAACAGTCAGGTCTTGAGACAGGGACTTGCTGGATCAAAGTTCCATTCCCCTAACTGCCAGGATTGCCTAGGGTGATTTTGCAAATGCAAGAGATCTTGCATCAATCCTGCATTACATTTCAGGTAGTTATTGGCAAGGTCATCATGAGAATTCTGGACTCTTAACTACAAATCCATTGCTTTGCCCACTCTTTCATTCTGCATTGTCTCTTCTCTTAAATTCCCTACAGGTCAGTGGTATAGATTATATACACATATATGCACATAGGTATATGTACATACTCATATAAATATACCCACTTCTGTGTGTTTATATATATTTACATACACACATACATATACACATTAATTAATTAATTTCTATTCAATTGAGCTAAAGAGTCTTCATTTTAGAATCTTATTGGTAGGAAATGTTGAATTTCAAACAAGAAACCCTAACCCTAATGAATTAAATAAATCCATTTCTTTATCCTACTTTACATGAGAATCCCATATTTTTCTACCCAGGGCAGTGTTCAGCCACTGTATATAAGAGTACGCACTTACCACCATAATCCAGTTCCTGGTAATACTGATATAATAATTGAAAGAAAAATGCTTATTGAGTATCAGCTATGGTGCAAATGAGCAGCCATGTGTCACAGTAGAGGGAAGGCCGGGCCTAGAATCAAGAAAACACATCTTTGTAAGTTCATATCTGGCCTCAGACACTAATTGTGTGACCCTGGGCAAGTCACTTAATCGTGCTTACCTGAGTTTCCTTATCTACAAAATGATCTGGAGAAGGAAATGGCAAAGCACTACAATGTCTTTGCCAAGAAAAACCCAAGTGGGATCATGGAGAGTTGAACATGACTGAAAATAACTAACAACAGCAACATGACCTAAATAATGTGCTAAGCCTTAGGGATACAAATACAAAAGCCAGATGGTCTCTGCACTAAAGGAGCTTTCATTCTAATAAGGGAGACAACAAATATAGGGGAA
>NW_025395112.1:0-3323 GCF_016433145.1 Gracilinanus agilis | reverse complement strand
ACTTGCTGGATCAAAGTTCCATTCCCCTAACTGCCAGGATTGCCTAGAGTGATTTTGTAAATGCAAGAGATCTTGCATCAATCCTGCATTACAGAAGAAACTTTGGAAAATCATTTCCTTTCTCTGGGACTCAGTTTTCTAATTTATAAAATGGATAGTTTCTCTAATATCACTCTTGGTTTTAATATGTTATGATTTTGACCAAGTTTAAACTGAGAGAGAGGGAGGCATCTGTCAGAGGCACTGAAAATTAAAAGCACGTACTTGAGATAGATTTCTCATTATTCAAATAGTTATATGTTTTATTGTTATGGCAGCCAAAATCCAGCAAATCATTTTATTGTCTCTACAATCATTCATAGCCTGAAGCTTACCAGATCATCAACATAAATGTGAGCTCTTCCAAAGATGTCATCCAGAAAAATTAGGGTCTTATTTCAACTGCTCTCCTTTGGGAAGACCAATAATTAATATTCAAACTGGAATGAGATATTTCATGAAGTGATTATTTATACCCATTACTATAGGTTTTCCATCAAAGGCTAGATAGCATATTAGAAATTGAGAATCTGGGAGTTGAAAGAGACCTTAGAAATCATATATTATTAGACCTAGTTTGATAGAAACCCTCTTTCCAATATCTTAAGCAAGAGGACATTTAGTTACCACTTACACAATTCCAGAGAGAGTGTACTCATTATTAACTACCAAAGCAGCTCGTTCTGTTGTTGCTAAACTTCTTTAGAAAGCACCTCTCCCTCTATACTTACTTTATTAATTGAATAGAAATTTGCTTTATTGGCACAGTACATGAGTGATGAACTTGGAGTCAGGAAGACTCATCTATATATGAGTTCAATCCAACCTCAAATACTTACTAGTTGTATTATCTTGGGCTAGTCACTTAACTCTGTTGGCCTCACTTTCATCATCTGTAAAATCAGCTGGAGAAGTAAATGGCAAACAATTTCAGTATCTTTACCTTAAAAAAAAACAAAAACCTTAATGGATTCATGAAAAGTCAGGCAAGACTAAAAATAGCAACAAAACTTGTTTATTAAGATGTCTCCTTCTCCTCAGATATTGCTACCATGCTGGTGCAAGTCTTTATCACCATTCATTTGGGCACTACGAACTTCTATAATTTCTAGTTGTTTTGCATGTGTATGTATCTGAGATGGAACAATCATAGACCATCACCTTTAGAAGGGACTGTAGAACACAGAAAGTTATGGAAAGATCACAAATAGAAGGGGCTTTAGAACACAGAAGTTGGCACTCTGGACAATGAAATTCATAGCTGAAAAAGGCTTTAGAGCACTGAACATTACCATCCTGGATATGAAAGGTGAGAGCTAAAAGGGATTTTTATTGATCATCCAGACCAATCCCATCATTTTACATGTGAGGAAATGGTCAAAATGGCCTTCCTACTAAAGAGTCCACAAATCTCCTGACTGCCAGCCCAGTATGCTTTCCACCCTATAACTTGGTTTCTTTTCTTTCCGAGTTCTTTGATAAGATTTTTCAATGTTTTAAAGAATGATTCAAGTTATTGTTTTTCTGGTGGCCTGATAAACAGGTTTGGGTTAAAAATGGGACAGTGACCCATTAGTTATCCAAGATACCATTTTAATGTCTCACCACTTGATGAAATGAATTTTCATCACTGGATCACACCTTGGAATGGAATACTTTTTTGCCAATAAGGTGTGAATTGAACCCTGCCCTTCTGAAAACACACATAAACACACCCACACTTCCCAATCTCCCTCTCCTCCTATTTAACATTAGTGAGAGCTTAGTGAATAGTGAAACAAATTTCTAGTCTTTGCTCTGTCACCAATGGAGACCAATGACTGCCGTTTTGCGCTATCTACAGTATCATCCAAAGACTCCTAGCCTAATCCTCCTCATTCCACCATAAGAGAGAAGGGGGAGGCAGCTGAAGAGAACAGAAACTTGGGGTGAGTGCAGGAGAAGATAAGATCAAAAAAATGTTTACTTTTGTTTTCCTGGTTGGCTTGTGTTAAGATCCTTAGGAAGATGGCTAAAATAAATATCTAAATGCCTCAGAGATTCATAGGTTAGACCTAGAAGTAACCCAAGAGATCATCTGCTCTAACTCTAATTTCATAGATGAAGAAACTGAGGCCAAGGAAGGTTAAAGATTTATTCAATCACACTGTTCATTAACAGCACTTCATGACTCTATAAAAGAAAGACATTCCAATGAACTTTCCTAAATAAATATTACAAATACCCAGTAACAGGCAAAAGTCTACCCAATGCCTTGTATTTTCTTTCTAAGCATTGGTAGTTTCTCTCACAGAAATAGAGGAATAAAATAATAATAATAATAATAATAATAATAATAATAATAATGTAATGATCATATTATTTCCAACCCCGAAAGCCTCATAAGATAAGAAAAAAAGTAGTTTAATGTTGAAGAAGGTAAATTTCCATGGGTATTGTTCAAAGAAATTTATCTCATTACAGCACTAAATGGTTATTATAATTTATTATTTCCTTTCCTTTGGTAGATGTATAGACAACAATAAGCATTCTACTAGATCTTCATATGCACACTGTGATAATTAGATTAAGTCTACACTGCCCATCTTTAGATTTAATCACCAAAGGTGAGAACATCTCCAATTTTGGGAGGTCCTTAACCCACATGTGCTAGAGTGGTTAATGAATCAGAATCAACTGACTACCCCCTCGGCAGTCCTAAGAGAAGTGTCTGTTGTGATTGGACATACAAATTAGGAGGGAGGCACAGGAAGTGACACATAAGTGACCCCTTTAAAAAGAGAGTTGAGTGAGTCAGAGAGTGTTCTGGAGAAGAAGGTCTTCTGGTGAAGAAGGTCTTTTGGTTTGGGTAGGAGTGCTGGCTGGGACCCTGATACCTTGGTGAGATTCTTTGTAAATCTTCCTTTGGAATTCTACGTGTTGAGTTTAAAGACTGAATCTTCCTGAACTTCTTTTAAGGAAATTCCCTTTAATAGACTCTGTAAATGAAGCTTTGCTTCATTTGCCTCTGGACTCCCCATTCACACCCCCCTGGTCTTCTGGCCCCCCCAGGGCTCTGACTCTTGGCTTGGGTTAATTAGATCTACCTGAATTAACTAGGGAATCATGGCAATTTACCTACTGTGTTAGATTCTTATTTCCTTATTTCTTCTACCTCTTCTCAATTGTAAATAAATTTCCATAAAAGTTAACTTTGACTTGAGGTTATTCCTTAATTGGAGAATTTTCCCCCTGGTGACCAATCTTTAATATATTCAAACCAAAACCCCCTTTTTTCCCATTAC
>NW_025395111.1:0-5335 GCF_016433145.1 Gracilinanus agilis | reverse complement strand
ATAAAATATAAATTTTATATATGATATATAAATGTGTATATATAAAACATAAACTTTTATAAATATTTTTATTTATTTTTATTTTAGATATCCCACCCATTTATTTATTTGTTTGTTTGTTTATTTTAAAGCCCTTACCTTACGTCTTATCTTCAATACTGAGATATCAGTTCCAAAGCAGAAGAGTAGTAAGGACTGTGACTTGCCCAGGGTCACATAGCTAGGAAGTGTCTGAAGCCAAATTTGAACCCAGGACCCTCATCTCCAGTTTTGGCTGTCTATCCACTGAGCCACCCAGCAACTTATTCTCCCCCCCCCCTTTTTTTTTTTAAATCTTGGAATCTGGTCGATCTCTCCATTTTTATAATGAGAAAACAGAGGTTCGAAGAAATAAAGGAAGGTGTGTCCAAGCAACAGAACTGGACACAGGGACCAAGCTGCTCTGACTTGCTTATTTGGTGTGTTCTTTGGTACCTCCTTCCTTGTACAGATGCTGCTCCCTTCATCCCTAAAGTCTCTCTTGCTTCAATTGAGTACCATCTTCTATGGACCAGGCTTCTCAGCTCAAGTCCCAATGGCTTTCCCACAAACAACTTGTCTGACTTACTTTGTTTTCCAACCAGCAACTTATAAAGCATGTTAAGTCCGGGCACTATAGGACATTTAATAACAGGAGAGAGAAAGCTTCCAGGGCAAGCAGGAACCCAGAGACATCAATATTGATTTTCTCCTTATCTCCCCTATCTAGCCATCCATCCAAATACCAGCTCAGACTCCTCACCATCTTCCCAGCTAAAGCACCCTCTTCTCCCACCAGAAGAGACTGTCCATACTGGACCTCTAGAGAACAGTTCTCTATTCCTAATCCCTATTCCAGGGGCACTTAATTTCAGCTGGGTCGCTTTTGTATTGGAAAAATCTGAACATTTTCCAGGGTTCTAGTGACTGCTTGGGGCTCTGGGATTGCAGCTGTCCTCCTTCCCACAATGGTGAGGAAATATTGGTCTAGTTCCTGCCAAAATGCAGAGGAGAGAGTTCCATGGTACCATATGGCCCTTTCCCTGGTGATACTGGGAAGAGAGACAGCATCCTTCGGTGCACAGATGTCCTTCCTTCCTCATCACGAGAGTCCTGAGCTCCCAGGCGTATCATAGAATTCAGACATGAACAGTTGTCCTCTAGTCTAGATTTTCCATCTTACCTGAGGTCCATTTTACAGCTGAGGATATTAAAGACTGGAGAGATGAAAGGATTTGGCCAAAATCACACAGGTAGCAACTTAGCCACATTTGGGCCTGAGAGCCAACAAGCTTGGTCTCTTGGTGTGTAAATTCTAGCTATGTGTGTGGTTTATAGATATATACACACATATGTTTGTATATATGTATAAATTATATATATAAATACATATAAATATATATGAATACATAAAAATATAACTATATAAAATAAATAAAATGTAAATAAAAATATTTGTGTGTGTGTATACACACATATACAGCCAGAATTTTTTCCTTCCTATATACTTTATCTTTTTAAACCCTTGCCTTCTGTCTTAGAATCAGTTCTAAGTATCATTTCCAATCCAGAAGGGCAATTAGGGGTAGGGGATTGGAATTAAATGATTTGCCAGGGTCACACAACTAGAACGTATCTAAGGCCAGATTTGAACCCACATCTCCCATGTCTAGGCCTGATAGAATCTATCGAGCCACCTGGCTTCTGCCCCATTACTATACACTTTATTCCTTCTTCCCTTTCCAACCCTCCATTCCTGCCTACCCCTTCTATTAAGACCTAGGTGAGGTGAAGCTGTTAGGCGTAGATGTAAATAGAAGGCTGGGCCTGGAGACAAGAAGATCTGAATTCAAATTTGGTCTCAAACACTGGTTTGGTGACCCCTGGAAAGTTGCTTAATTTCTCTCTGCCTCAGTTTCCTCTACTGTATAATGGGGATCATATCAGCATCTACCTCCCAGGGTTCTTATGAGGATGAGACAAGATAATATTTGTAAAGTGCTTTAGTGCAGTGCCTGGTACACAGCAGGTGCTTAATCAATGCCTGTTTCCTTCTATAACCCCTCCAAGCCAAGATGTCAGGAAGAGTGGGACCCACTGAACACAACTGAATAGCAATAACAACAAGGGCAGGCACATTGTACAAGGGGTTTCCTGTAAACTCTGGGTTACACCTACCGCAGGCAGGGATTGTACCTCTGACCCTCCAGCCCCTTTCTCCAGCTGGGTAATTAGTGACCAATTAGGTAATTAATATCTATGGAGTGTGTTGGCATGCAAAGAATCAGCTTACCTGCGCCAAGCACTGAGTAATCTTCTACCATCTTGGTCACGTAGGTGTCAGGGTCCACACAGAAGTCACTGGAACCCTAGAGTGAGGGAAAGAAGGTACTGAAGAGGTTACGGTTTGCCATCAAAAATGGAGCTAGAGGGGGCAGCTAAGTGACTCAGTGCATTGAGAGCCAGGATTGATTCTAAGATGCAAGGTAATGGTTTTAAAAAAATGGAGCTAGAAACAAACATGAATCATATAACTTTGGAACACTTCTTATTTATTTATTTATTTTTATTGATAAATTAAGAAAATTTTCCCATGGTTACATGATTCATGTTCTTTCCCTCCCCTCCCCCCGCCCTCTCCCATAGCCAATGTGCAATTTTTGGAATACTTATGTAGAAACTTATTAAAATAAAATAAAGCCAATGCATCTTGAAAATCACAAGTTAATTTATTATAAATACCAACCTCAACATAGTAAACCAATTATGAAAAATAAAAAAAAATTTTAAATAAAAAAATGGAGCAAAGTATCTCAGTGGATTGAGAGTCAGGCCTAGAGATAGGAGGTCAAATTTTGCCTCAATCACTTCCTACCTGTATGATCCTGGACAAGTCACTTCACCCCCAAGGCCTAGCCCTTACCACTCTTCTGCCATGGAACCAATACACAATATTGATTCTAAGATGGAAGTAAGATTTTTTTTTTTAATGGAGCAGGGGGATAGCTGGGTAACTCAGTAGAGAGCCAGGCCTGGAGATGAGAGGACCTGGGTTCAAATCTGTCCTCAGACACTTCCTAGCTATGTGACTCTCACCAAGTCACTTAACCCCATTGTGTAAATAGAAATTCTACCCCTGAATTACATTACCCAGCATCCTTTTCCCTTCATCCATGCTGCATCCTCACATTTGTTTATAAGGTATGTGTATTCCCCACCCTTTCTCTCTTCTTCCACGTGTGTAGTCTGGGAAGCATCTCTTTACTAAGGTTATCACTTTCCTCTACTTCAAGTTAATATTAATAAATCTTATAAAATATATTATTTGGAGTATTGGGTTAGTTTTTAATTAAAATAAATAGATAAAATAAAAAATAAAAGATTAATTTTTAATCTTACACTATTCACATAGTCCTTGATGTTTTTCTATCTTAGAAGCAATCCTAAGACAGAAAATAAAGATGTAAAAAAACTGGAGCAGGGGCCTTGGAAGTAAGGGTCTCCACATCCCAGGCCTAGATTTTACTTAGCTGCTGCTGGAAAGAAAGCCACTTGCTATGTGAATTCACTCTGCTGCTTGCATAAATGAGCTGCCCTTCTTGGGCTATCTGAAGGCCCCATTCAAAGGGAGAATTCCATCTGAAATTCTCCCATCACAAGAGGAAGAATTTCAGACCCCATGAGAGAAGGCCAAGAGATGTGAGCGGAGGGAGGCCTTTGGAGAGACTTTCCACCAGAAGGTAGCCTGGAGCTAGCCTCAGAGTGGACACTCGCCAAGGGAAAGGGAGGAGGATGCTAACATCATCGTCACTTACCACAGAGACGGCCAGTTCCAGCCCCAGGGATCCCCAGCTGATGACCAAGGCTAGCACACCCAGCAAACACACCCTAAAGGGAAAGAAGAAGACATGGAGTGTCAACAGAGTCCCACCCCCTGCCCCCCCATGGACAGCTGTAGTCTCCCACCCAGGCTACTCCAGCTGGGATGACTTCCCAAATGTGGGGAGAATTGGGAAATACAATCTGATTTCTGGCAGTGGCTGGGGTAATAGGAAATGAGAATTTTATTTGTTAGCAGCTTGAATCGCTATGGATTTGCCTTCACTAAAAATTCTTACAAAGAAGATAAAGTCTAGGGCATTCCCAATGGATAGAGTACCAGGCTCAGAGTCAGGAAGACTCATCTCCTTGAGTTCAAATCTGGCTTCAGACACTTGCTAGTTGGGTGACCCCTGGATAAAGCACGTAACCCTGTTTGCTGTAGTTTCTTTGTCTGTAAAATGAGCTAGAGAAGGAAATGGCAAACCACTGCAGGATCTTTGTCAAGAAAGTCCAAAATGGGGTAAAAAAGTGTAGGATATGACTGAACAATGAAGGTAGGTTTGGCTATGCTCAGAACCAGGATCTGGTGCATAGAAGCTAGCTTATTTTTCTGTGATTCATCCTACTCCCCAGCTCCCAGCACTTAACCTTAGCTTCAGTAGTCTCCAGCTCCCCAGAAGGACAAAGGTGGGGCAAGGTATTCCCTGGTTTATCCCAGTAGATTCTAACTGGGCCAGGATCCAATCTGGAGGAATTAGGGGCAGCCAGAATTCTACTCCCACTTCTTTTCTAAAATGTTACCCTGAAAAGACTATTCTGTGCCCTCATTTCCCATTTTTGGGGGCAGTTGAAGTTTGTAGGAGACGTACCCTTCTCAAACTCCAAGGCGAAATCTTAGTTTTTGTCAAAACAGCTAGATAAAACTCTGCTTGCTTACAAAGCCCTTCCTAGCTACCAGGATGATTGTACAGGGAGGCATCTGGCCAAAAAGGGAAATACTGCTGGCTACAGAACAGCATATACGTGGCGTAGGAAGAAGAGAGCCAGACTGGGCTGAGACCTCCATACATTTCATTTATTTCCCCTACAGTAAATGCCAGTTTTAAAGTGAGGTAGGAAGGGGAAGAAGTGGTGTGAACAAAGGCAGGAGCTATTATTATCTGTAGCCATCTTTTGAGCTTTCTCCTTTCTGTAGGTTACAAGCTGCCTATGATCTGCTGAGGTTCCCAGCAGCCATGACATTCAGCTTCTGGCTCTGGCTCACAGGTACCCATTAGGGACAGAAAAGAAGGAGGAGGACTATAACAAGCAATTTCATGAAAACTCGTTTCAAACATTAGGGGTCTATAGCATTCTTTCCTTCCTTCCTTTCTTCCTTCTTGCCTTCCTCCTTCCCTCTTTCTTTCTATTTCTTTCTCTCACTTTCTTCCTACCTTCTTTTCTTCCTTCCTTGTTTCCCTTTCTTTCTTCCTCTCCTTGCTTCCTTTCTCCTCCT
>NW_025395110.1:0-3480 GCF_016433145.1 Gracilinanus agilis | reverse complement strand
ACTTGCTGGATCAAAGTTCCATTCCCCTAACTGCCAGGATTGCCTAGGGTGATTTTGTAAATGCAAGAGATCTTGCATCAATCCTGCATTACACCCTGTGAGTAATATGTGTGAGTAGATGCATGGATATAGATGTATGATTCTGCATGTGGGTCTGGTAATGGGAAAAAAGGGGGTTTTGGTTTGAATATATTAAAGATTGGTCACCAGGGGGAAAATTCTCCAATTAAGGAATAACCTCAAGTCAAAGTTAACTTTTATGGAAATTTATTTACAATTGAGAAGAGGTAGAAGAAATAAGGAAATAAGAATCTAACACAGTAGGTAAATTGCCATGATTCCCTAGTTAATTCAGGTAGATCTAATTAACCCAAGCCAAGAGTCAGAGCCCTGGGGGGGCCAGAAGACCAGGGGGGTGTGAATGGGGAGTCCAGAGGCAAATGAAGCAAAGCTTCATTTACAGAGTCTATTAAAGGGAATTTCCTTAAAAGAAGTTCAGGAAGATTCAGTCTTTAAACTCAACACGTAGAATTCCAAAGGAAGATTTACAAAGAATCTCACCAAGGTATCAGGGTCCCAGCCAGCACTCCTACCCAAACCAAAAGACCTTCTTCACCAGAAGACCTTCTTCTCCAGAACACTCTCTGACTCACTCAACTCTCTTTTTAAAGGGGTCACTTATGTGTCACTTCCTGTGCCTCCCTCCTAATTTGTATGTCCAATCACAACAGACACTTCTCTTAGGACTGCCGAGGGGGTAGTCAGTTGATTCTGATTCATTAACCACTCTAGCACATGTGGGTTAAGGACCTCCCAAAATTGGAGATGTTCTCACCTTTGGTGATTAAATCTAAAGATGGGCAGTGTAGACTTAATCTAATTATCACAGTGTGCATATGAAGATCTAGTAGAATGCTTATTGTTGTCTATACATCTACCAAAGGAAAGGAAATAATAAATTATAATAACCATTTAGTGCTGTAATGAGATAAATTTCTTTGAACAATACCCATGGAAATTTACCTTCTTCAACATTAAACTACTTTTTTTCTTATCTTATGAGGCTTTCGGGGTTGGAAATAATATGATCATTACATTATTATTATTATTATTATTATTATTATTATTATTATTTTATTCCTCTATTTCTGTGAGAGAAACTACCAATGCTTAGAAAGAAAATACAAGGCATTGGGTAGACTTTTGCCTGTTACTGGGTATTTGTAATATTTATTTAGGAAAGTTCATTGGAATGTCTTTCTTTTATAGAGTCATGAAGTGCTGTTAATGAACAGTGTGATTGAATAAATCTTTAACCTTCCTTGGCCTCAGTTTCTTCATCTATGAAATTAGAGTTAGAGCAGATGATCTCTTGGGTTACTTCTAGGTCTAACCTATGAATCTCTGAGGCATTTAGATATTTATTTTAGCCATCTTCCTAAGGATCTTAACACAAGCCAACCAGGAAAACAAAAGTAAACATTTTTTTGATCTTATCTTCTCCTGCACTCACCCCAAGTTTCTGTTCTCTTCAGCTGCCTCCCCCTTCTCTCTTATGGTGGAATGAGGAGGATTAGGCTAGGAGTCTTTGGATGATACTGTAGATAGCGCAAAACGGCAGTCATTGGTCTCCATTGGTGACAGAGCAAAGACTAGAAATTTGTTTCACTATTCACTAAGCTCTCACTAATGTTAAATAGGAGGAGAGGGAGATTGGGAAGTGTGGGTGTGTTTATGTGTGTTTTCAGAAGGGCAGGGTTCAATTCACACCTTATTGGCAAAAAAGTATTCCATTCCAAGGTGTGATCCAGTGATGAAAATTCATTTCATCAAGTGGTGAGACATTAAAATGGTATCTTGGATAACTAATGGGTCACTGTCCCATTTTTAACCCAAACCTGTTTATCAGGCCACCAGAAAAACAATAACTTGAATCATTCTTTAAAACATTGAAAAATCTTATCAAAGAACTCGGAAAGAAAAGAAACCAAGTTATAGGGTGGAAAGCATACTGGGCTGGCAGTCAGGAGATTTGTGGACTCTTTAGTAGGAAGGCCATTTTGACCATTTCCTCACATGTAAAATGATGGGATTGGTCTGGATGATCAATAAAAATCCCTTTTAGCTCTCACCTTTCATATCCAGGATGGTAATGTTCAGTGCTCTAAAGCCTTTTTCAGCTATGAATTTCATTGTCCAGAGTGCCAACTTCTGTATTCTAAAGCCCCTTCTATTTGTGATCTTTCCATAACTTTCTGTGTTCTACAGTCCCTTCTAGAGGTGATGGTCTATGATTGTTCCATCTCAGATACATACACATGCAAAACAACTAGAAATTATAGAAGTTCGTAGTGCCCAAATGAATGGTGATAAAGACTTGCACCAGCATGGTAGCAATATCTGAGGAGAAGGAGACATCTTAATAAACAAGTTTTGTTGCTATTTTTAGTCTTGCCTGACTTTTCATGAATCCATTAAGGTTTTTGTTTTTTTTTAAGGTAAAGATACTGAAATTGTTTGCCATTTACTTCTCCAGCTGATTTTACAGATGATGAAAGTGAGGCCAACAGAGTTAAGTGACTAGCCCAAGATAATACAACTAGTAAGTATTTGAGGTTGGATTGAACTCATATATAGATGAGTCTTCCTGACTCCAAGTTCATCACTCATGTACTGTGCCAATAAAGCAAATTTCTATTCAATTAATAAAGTAAGTATAGAGGGAGAGGTGCTTTCTAAAGAAGTTTAGCAACAACAGAACGAGCTGCTTTGGTAGTTAATAATGAGTACACTCTCTCTGGAATTGTGTAAGTGGTAACTAAATGTCCTCTTGCTTAAGATATTGGAAAGAGGGTTTCTATCAAACTAGGTCTAATAATATATGATTTCTAAGGTCTCTTTCAACTCCCAGATTCTCAATTTCTAATATGCTATCTAGCCTTTGATGGAAAACCTATAGTAATGGGTATAAATAATCACTTCATGAAATATCTCATTCCAGTTTGAATATTAATTATTGGTCTTCCCAAAGGAGAGCAGTTGAAATAAGACCCTAATTTTTCTGGATGACATCTTTGGAAGAGCTCACATTTATGTTGATGATCTGGTAAGCTTCAGGCTATGAATGATTGTAGAGACAATAAAATGATTTGCTGGATTTTGGCTGCCATAACAATAAAACATATAACTATTTGAATAATGAGAAATCTATCTCAAGTACGTGCTTTTAATTTTCAGTGCCTCTGACAGATGCCTCCCTCTCTCTCAGTTTAAACTTGGTCAAAATCATAACATATTAAAACCAAGAGTGATATTAGAGAAACTATCCATTTTATAAATTAGAAAACTGAGTCCCAGAGAAAGGAAATGATTTTCCAAAGTTTCTTCTGTAATGCAGGATTGATGCAAGATCTCTTGCATTTACAAAATCACTCTAGGCAATCCTGGCAGTTAGGGGAATGGAACTTTGATCCAGCAAGT
>NW_025395109.1:0-6738 GCF_016433145.1 Gracilinanus agilis | reverse complement strand
AAAGAGGGGTCTCAGATTTTTATCTATTCTCTTATTGGCTTCCCACATATTTCCTCCTTTTTTTTTTTTTTTTTTTTTTTTTTTTTTTTTTGAGTGGAGTTATAGCGAATGGTCACAGCTATCAGTTATAGAGAGTTTACAAACTACAAGAGGTTCTGTTCAGATTTATAGATTATGGTAATCGACCATGTGTCTCTCTATTGCTCTCAATATCTTTTCCTTTTGTTTTAAATTGAAAAGATTTTAGTTCAATTTGAATTTGCCTTATTGAAGATCTGAGTGATCTAATGAGAAATGAAAAGCAAAACAGAACCATAACAAATAAAATAGGGCATTCACATGTTGGGGTGTGTGAATCTCTCTTATGAGATCCAAGGGAAGTTAGTCTCCCTGAAGGCTCTTGCATACGTAACTAACTTTTAAGTTACACAAATTTGAGGATAAAAAGAAAAGAGGACAAAAACAATGATCAAATGATTGCCAGACGCATTGACAAAAAGCCAATTAGGGGGCAGTCCCCTTTGGCACAAGAGTGTACATTCAAAACAGATGCATTCAATTCCCCATATTTCATTTAACTGCACCCCAAAGTTCATTATGGGATCTTCTTAATGCAGTGTAGATCTCTGCAGGCATCTTCATGGTGTCTTCTTCCAAACAGGTTCATCGTCTGGATTCTGGGGATGTGGCAAACTTCTTATCTTGAAATTACTCTCAAAAGAATTTCAACTTTACATTATAGATTATAAAACATACATTCTCCCCTGAAAAGGGTTAAGGCTAACATCCAGATCAGTTAAGGATACATGACTGAGTTTGGGGGTTGTATAAATCAATTTGTAAAAAAAATTTTTTTTTAAATTTAAAAAATTCAAATAAAAGAGAGAAGAAAATATCTTGTGAATGAAATGCAAAATATCAAAGTCTTATGGGCAAAAATGTAGGGGAAATTAAACTCATAGCAGGTCCTTGTATCAAGGCCCAAGTAAAGTGATTTAAGCAATGGTGCAAGTACCCGTTTAGAAGCCAGGTCTATAGAAAGTTACCACACTTATAAGAGAAAGAAAAGGACCAAATTTTTTTTTTTTTTGTGAGAAAGGGAAGTGTCTTTCCCTGGTCTGATTTGCCTGCACTTGAGCCAAGATAATGGCCAACCTTTGGTACTTAACCAGGGTGAAGTTCAAGGAAGTCCAGCCTCTAACATATGTCAGAAAAACTGCAACCCCGAACCCCAATCACTAAGTTTAAGTCCTTCAGTATTGGCATGAGAAAGTTTTGTCAATCCTTCTTGGATTAGTATGATCTTTTTTGACCTTGTGGTGCTAGGCATTGTGCGGTTTCTCACCAATCCCATTGGACTGGGTAGTCTCCTTGACCCTGTGGCTCTTTTGTTCTCTTCTCCTAGAATCAGACAGAATCATTAATTATAGTCTCATAATATTTACCAATTCGTGGCAGGTTTCCATAGACTTAAGGCTTTGTGGGTATGTTTTAATATTAAAATTATATTACTGTGAAATCAAAAAGGATTAACATTGATTTTATGTACTTCAAGTACAAAAAATGAGAAAAAGGGAAAAAGTCAATTACTCTATAAGAAAACAAAAGGAAAAACAATAAGAAAACCAAAAATTCAGGGAAAAATACAATGTTTTTAAGTAAAAAAAGTGTTTTAAAATTCAAAATTATATACATAGTTTAGACTTAGTGAAATGTCTTTCACCCAAAACTCAGATCCATTTCCTGTATGAATAAAACAAAACCTTGATCCCCATATTATAATTATGGGGTATTATTTGTTTCTTCGTATCTGTAATTAGCTATTCCAATTGATGGTCAGAAATTAGACAAATAAATTAATGTACAAGAGATTCAAACTAACTTTCATTGAAACAACACTTGGGATGGGTACAGTTTCTTTAGTAAACAATGGAACATATTGGCTTGCTTTACATATTCAAATTTCTGGGGCTTCAATTATTATGTTACTTTGCTTTGAATATGGCAAAAGGAGGGAAGGGAGTATAATATTGTTTGACTTGAGGTAAGAGTCAAGGATTATTTATCAATGATATCTTTCTTTTGAATGGTGAATCCAAATCAATAATCCATAAATGAGTAATATCAGTTGTAAATCCAATGACTTTTACCTTAAATAGTAATTGTTACCAATAGCATTTGAAAGTTTTCCAAGATTTACATACCCAATGAAAAATTATAATGTTACAAAATATGATAAACAAATTTTCTTTTTCAATAATTTCTCAATGAATAAATTATCTAGTAATTCTTTTCTGTAATATAGAAAAGAGTGAACAACTTTGCTTGGAATTAAGTTTTCATCAATGTTATCTTGAATAGAGAGGGTTAAGGCAGGGGCTGGTTATTCTCTTAATTTATTGAAATAGTCAGTTTAAACTTTTAGTTCATAATACCAATCATATATTATTGTAAATAGACATGATCAATTTTTAACAAATAGCTTTTACACATAGCTTACATTTGAACATGTGGTTTCAGTTTTCACAAAGTAAAGTACATGTTTTGATAACATTCAATAACAATTTTGTTAAAACCCAATATTTGTATCAGCGTTGTTTGCAAAATTATTGTCCACATAACCTCAAAATTCAATGAGACTGCTAATTACCCCTTTAAGTTCTAAATTTATTGTAAGGAAGGAGTTAATAAGTTTGTTAGAAGTTCTAAGTTTTTAAAAGTAAGGAAAATTCCTTTTTTCTGTAGCAGTTTTTTTTTTTTTTTTATCCTCTGACTAAATGATTGTACTTGTAAGATTTATATGTTTTGATCTTGATACAAAATTACTCTTCAAAGGTTATTGATTTTAAAACTTCAAAATTTTCAACCAGGTACCTTAGAATATTCTTACTTTTACAAATAATAGTCTTATTTCAGGTAGTTTATGATTATTGAGATGATCAATATTTCTATTTAAATGCATTCTTCAATTACACTGTTATAATATTGAGAAATTTGTTAATTAGTTATTATTGCATCAACATCACTACAAAGTAAAAGATATTATGATAATATTAATGCCATCACAATCAAGTACATATTAACAATGATATCAAATTATTATGAGGGTTCTGCGTTTTGTTATAATTGTACATTCTGGATTTGAATATATTACTACAAATCACAAATATTATGAGAATACAATCAATTCAATTAACCTTTAAATACAAGTGAAATAGTGAACATAGGAGACATGATTTGACTAGGATCTAGTAACTTAAAGCATAAATTTAAGTTGTCACAATAATTATTATTGCATTTTCTAATATTATTTGAAATAGAGATGACTACTTAAGCTGAACCAGATTTCTGAAAGTTACAAAATTAACATTAGCTTCTTACTAATTGTTTCACTTTACTGAGTTTGAGTTAGTAAAAATTGTTGCTGAAAATATTTATAGTTAGAGACTCTCCCTCCTATATGTAGAAGGGGTTAAATTATTTTTGAAACATGTCCAAGGCTGCAGCCGCTTTTCAAGCTGCTGTGCTCTTTAACTCTTTAGTTACTGCATTTATAAAATTTGCCTCATTATTTTAAAACCTTGATGATTTATCACTTCCAGATGAATATTAATTTAAACTTCACTATTTCCAAATTATCCTTGATTAAAACTTCTTAACAAGGTTTCCTACATATACCAGTTATTCTTTCAGACCTCTGCTTAAAAAAGAATAAAACCTGTAGCCTGGCTTTTCCATACCTTAGGACAAATCTACATACCTGATTAAATATTTCTTTTAAATCATGAACTAGTATCCTTATATAATTTGCACTTATCATTTGCAATCCTCAAATTCAGTTTGATAAGCATTTTTGGCAAATTTGATTATTTTAATCCATATTTTACACACTGCAAGTCTTAATAGATAAGTTCTTCAATATAAAGTTTGTGCATATTTAAAATTAACTGAAATTCCATTTTCTAACTGGTAGTCAATAGATTTATACTATACCATCAGTATCTATTCAAATTCTTAGCAAACATGCATCCTAAAGAATTAGAGAAAGGGCTGTGAGTTTTGAGAAAAAGGAGCTATGTTTTGTGACTTGCCAAAATTATTTTTTGCTGAACTGAGGCAGCATGGATGATTCAATTTTGGCTTAAATTTTTCTCATGAACCATTCTCTGTTTAAAGGGGTCTAATTACAAAATATAACTCAATGGTATTGTTCTAATAATTTATGTTAAGATTTTCACTAACTTCAGTGTGATTAATGGTAGATTAAACTTGTGGCAATCCAAAAGGTTTTTACCACTCTCAGTTAAGCATTTAGATGCATTGATGATTCTGATTAGCTAAGAAAGTTTTAAATTGCACTTCTGAACCTCAGTACACAGTTCAGAATCACTGCCTTTTCTGTCTGAAAAAATTTTTTTTAGATTGCATTTAGAATCCTTGTTAAATTTGATTAAATATATATCTCAGTATTTAACCTGTTGATAGAATTTGGTGGTGGGATCAAATCTGTCCCCTATTATTGTCTTACTATTTCTTTGTTCCCTTTCTTATGGCCAGTAAGAAATGGAAGAAGAAAAGTAGACAAATTATCTTGTTGATTCTCACCTTAATGAGAGCAGAGAATATGATTTCTTTTAATCAATTAAATTTTTTAGAGTTTAAAACACTCAGAAATCCATTGGAGATGTTATTTTTCTGAATTTCTCAAATTCCTCTGTCTGTCTTTCCCATTCCTCCGGAATGAATGAGAAAGAGAGAGAGAGATTTATTTTCTCCAAAATTCCATTGTGATCACAGACAAACAAAACCATTACAAACAGATTAGAGACACATAAACACAACATATAGACACACAGACTGTTCAAAAACATTTTTCCCGGGCATTTCACGCATACTCTAACAAATATAAGACATCCTATCAAAGATCAATAAATCACATCTTACGTGGCTAAAGAAATCTGGAGAAAAAAGAAAGTTTATTATTCAGAAAACTGATTAACTCTAGCAAGGAACTGGCTAAGCTAGGATGAATTCTTGGACTAAATTTAATCATTGCTGGTTGGCCTCCTTTCCATCTTCCCTGAAATCTCTTATCAGGTAATCTGTAACCATTTCGATGGAATTTGGAATGACAACTTTTCCTCCAGTGGTAACCTTTCTCACATCTGGGACACAAAGAGTTAGGGGCATTGGAACAAGAGCCTTTTACAGCCTTTGAGCCCTTAATCATTTCAGAATATGTTTTTCCTTTCAGGGCCGCCGCAATGGCTATACCCTGCATATATGCTGGAGTAAAGTCCTCACAAGCTTTCAAATAGTCATTAATAGTCCCAGATTCTTTAACATTTTGAAGCATGCTCTGACACACATTATTGGCGTTGTCATAGGCAAACTTTCTGACCATTATCTGAGTTGAGTATTCATCATTTGTATATTTTTTTACCTCCTGATTTAATCTTTTTATAAATTCTGTATATATTTCCTCTGGGCCTTGTCTAATCTCAGCCAAACCCATGGACAGTTTCTTAGTTGCTGGGACCCTTTTCCATGCCTCCAAGGCACACTTTGTACACTGAATTAGAGCTTCTCTAGGTAAATTAATCTGATCAGCATGTAATCCCCATTCATCTATTCCAAGTAACATTTCTTTAGTAACTCTGATGCCCTGTTTCTTATTAATGGCTGCCTTCCATTTTGCCAATTCATCAAATTCTGATTTCCAAAAGAGGTAGTCCCCTACAGAAAGGGAATATTTTGCTATATGATTCCAATCAAAGGGGGTGACCCAAAGCCCTTCTAAAGTTTTCACCAAAGTTAAAGTGTGTGGAGAAGCAGGGCCATATGAAGCACAAGCTGTCTTAATTTCTTTTAACACTTTGTAGGGAAGAGGCTCCCATGTAGGAGCTACTTCTTCATCATCATCCAATTCATCTGCTCTAAAAATAATTGGGAAACAGAACGACGTGTCTCCGTCCTTCTGAGCATTTTTTATTGCCCCTTTAAACCCTATATTCTGGGGCTGGGGCTGTGGAATTGGAGCTTCAAGCAGCAGAGGCTCCTCTGCTGTTATCTCTCTTTCCTCTTTGGAAGAGAGGTTTTTAGGTGGGGGAGGGTCTGCTGCTTGTGGCTTTTTCCTTCGAATTTTAAAGTTCCAGTTTGATTTACAAGGAGCCTTTTCCTCCTCCTCTGATTCTAACATTGAAACCTTAAAGATTTCATTCTCTGCATTTTGACCAGATAACAAAATTGTTTTTTCAGCAGACGAAACTTTTACTGGCACTTGTTCTAGTCCATGCTCAATACAATAAGTTTTCAAATCATTGCCAACTTTTTGCCAGAATTCTAAGGGAATCCATGGGCTACAATTTTTAATAAGATCAAGAAATTTAGTGAGCTGTTCTTTACTAATTTTTGCCCCCCATTTCCTGAGGGTATAATCAGTTATAGCAATAAAAAGAATTCTTTCCTTTGATTCACTGTGCCCCATGGTGTTTGTTTGTCTTAAATTGAAAAGATAAAAGATAAAAGTTACTCACCTCGAATCCCCCACGTTCTCCTCTCTGTGAGCCAGCAGCGAAACCGGAGGGGGGTGGGGATGAGTCTCCTAGCCACCTGAATTTAGGAAGCGCTTTGGCTTGAGGGGAAAAGGTATTCGCACTGCTCAGAAAGCCCCCGCGTTAGGCGCCATTCATATAGGGGGCCATGCCTCTATATGATTTTTTGGGGTCCTGAGCGGCG
>NW_025395108.1:0-2376 GCF_016433145.1 Gracilinanus agilis | reverse complement strand
ATATGGATCTTTGGTGGTTGCATATTGGACTTAAAAAACCCACAAATTAACATTGCCTATGTTGTATTGTAGGTAGCTAGCTTGGTGCAGTGGACAGACTGTCAGCCTGGGACATGAGTTCAAATCCAGCCTAAGATACTTACTAGTTTTGTGACCCTGATCAAGTCATTTTACCTGTGTTTGACTCAATTTTCTCATCTGTAAAATAAGCTAGAGGAGGAAATAGCAAACCACTCTAGTATCTTTGCCAAAAAAAACAAAAACAAAAACAAAAACCCAACCCCAAATGGGGCCACAAAGAGTCAGACATGACCAAAATGATTGAATGACAACATATTGTATTTTTATTTTTGTTAAACATCGCCCAATGACATTTTAGTCTGGTTAGGGCCACTGCCAAGCCTCATGTAGCCACGGGCTGTGAGTTTGACACCTCTGGAGCAAATGATCTTTAAGGCTCGTCTAGCTAGATGCCAAGATGCCAAAGTGGACAGAGCACTGGATACACAGTTTCACATCCTGTTTCAGATCCTGGCTGTATTACCTTGGACAAGTCACTTAACCCCTCTCAGTCCCGATTTTCTCCTCTGTCAGCTGGAATGATCATGGCCTCTACTTCACAGGTATGTGAGGATCAAGTGAGATAACACCTATAAAGCACCTTGCAGACCTCAGAACTCTAAACAGTCCCTCTTCTTATTCTAACTTTCTGGAGTGTAGGGGATTTTCAGGGAAGATTCTGATGTGACGGCCAATGCTCTGTGCACCATGGCGCCACCTAGCGGCCCAGGGTGGAGCAGCATCTCTGGAGGAAAGGCCAGTATTCTGTGCACTATGGCGCCACCTAGCTGCTCAGGGAGGACTAGCTCTTTCCAGGGCTGCTCATCCACCTTTGCTATCCACTTGTCACCCAGCTCTCAGTTGTGGCTCCAAAGAAGCTGTAGCATGCACAGAAGATCTCAGTAGACAGGTTAAACCAGAGTAAGGATAACTGATAGGCCTCAAACTCATTGGTAAGTCATGGGGATGTTTACTTCAAACTTGTGGGGACCCCCCTCTCCCCCAACATGGAAAGGGCAGACCGGCAGATGAGAACAATTTGTTCCAATGGCCATGAGGGTAGCTGAAGCAGGCACAGGGAAGTGTTTAAAGGCTGGCCAGACATCTAGGACCCCGAGGTCATCTACTGCATCCTGGGCCACCACCAATCGCCTTGCCCTGACTTTTGTCTTGCCATTGGACTTTGATGATTCTGGAAGAGGGTGACTTTAAGCTGCTCTACCTCACTCAAATCCAATTCATGTGCAAATGAAGACATTCCCCTGTGGGATGCCATTGGTCTTCTTTGAAATGAATGACAACAACATTCCAGATCTAACTCTATGATCCTTTAAATATGAGTTTATTAGTATCAGATCACATTTATTTTCAAATATGCCCTTTCTCCTTGCCCTCTCCTTTGAGCCATCCCGTATAACCACATTGAAAAAGAGGGGGAAAAAGTAGTTGAGTTAAACATTCCAACATGTCACCTATGTGTGGAAGCATATGCAACATTCCCCACTGCTCCCCAGTTCTCTCCCTCTCCCTCTTTTTCTCTCTCTCCTTCTTCCTCTTCTACACCGAAGGAGAGAATGAATTTTCCCAACTTTTCTCTACGATCAAACTCAGTCATTACATTTACAGTATATTTAGCTTTGTTGTTCTTTCCACGTCCTTTTGTATAGGCTATGAACATTAAAAAAATCTCTATGTTATTTGAATTTCTTATAATATAGCCAAACTTATTTTATAAGTGTTGGATTTCTTGAACAATGGAACTAGGAATCTTTGGCTAAATCACTGAACACTTACAGAAGAGAAGCATCAGATTGTAAAGTAACAGGGCAAAGGTCCCTTCGAGCCCCAAATTCTATGATTCTATTCAATTTGTATTCAGAGGAAAAATTATTTGAATAACATTTGTAAGCACAATTCAATAGAATTTGTTTGGCACATTTGGCTCCAAGCGTGTAAAATTTATATTCTTCATACTGACAAAAATAACAAGAAATAAATATCTTCCCTAGAATCTTGAATCATTCTAGGATGTGTATGATTCATTCTTTATTCATTTTTAGATCATAAAATAAAGAATAAAATCCATCCTGAATTCCTCACCTATTAAAAAAATGAAAATACCATTTGAGAATTTCTTGTCTCCAGTGTTTTTATTTCTAAGAATAGAAGAAAAATAAAACTACGTAATGATAAATTTACACAGGAAGAGAAGAACCATTTTATTTTGAATATAAAAAACTCCCAACTTTTAATCTAGTCCTAGTGAGAATGATTCCAGATCCAGTGTTCTATCTGCTGTACCACCTAGTTACCTGA
>NW_025395107.1:0-2062 GCF_016433145.1 Gracilinanus agilis | reverse complement strand
ATGATAAGAACATAACTGGCATGGCATGGTGAGGATGGTTTCCAGAGACTTCCAAAAGTGCTCCATTTTCATAATTGGGGAAGAGCCTGCTGCTTCTGGTATGACTTCTCTCCTCTCCTTATAGATCCATCAAAAGGAGAATGCTTTTGGAAAATGACTCTTCAGTGACTGAGTTCATTCTTGCAGGTTTAACAGATCAACCAGATCTCCAGATCCCCTTATTCCTTCTCTTTTTAGGGGTCTATGTGATCACTGTAGTGGGAAACCTGGGACTGATCATTTTAATCATGATGAATTCTCACCTTCACACTCCTATGTACTATTTCCTCTTCAACTTGTCTTTCATTGATCTTTGGTACTCCTCTGTCTTTACTCCTAAAATGTTGATGAATTTTATTTTAGAGAAAAATATCATCTCCTATTCAGGATGTATGGCTCAGCTCTTTTTCTTCTGTTTTTTTGTTATTTCTGAATGCCATGTGTTGACAATAATGGCTTATGATCGTTATGTTGCCATCTGTAATCCACTGTTATATAATGTCACTATGTCCTATCAGGTCTGTTCATGTCTATTGTGTTGGTCTTATACAATAGGGTTTGCTGGTGCAATGGCTCACACTGGATGCATGCTGAGACTGTCTTTCTGTGATGACAATATCATAAACCATTATATGTGTGATGTGCTCCCCCTCCTCCAGCTCTCCTGCACCAGCACCTATGCCAATGAGTTGGTGGTTTTTATTATTGTGGGTATTAATGTCACAGTGACTAGTGTCACCATCTTCACCTCTTATGCTCTCATCCTGTCCAGTATCCTGAGCATCAGTTCCAGGGAAGGCAGGTCTAAAGCCTTTAGTACCTGCAGCTCCCACATACTTGTTGTTGCTCTTTTCTTTGGGTCAGCTTCATTCATGTATCTCAAACCTACTTCCTCAGAGGCTGTGGACCAGGGGAAAGTATCTTCAATCTTTTACACAAATATGGGGCCTATGCTAAACCCCCTCATTTATAGTTTGAGGAATAAAGATGTTCAAATTGCCTTAAAGAAAACCTTGAGAAAAATGTTCTCCAGAACAGGGGTAGGATTTTCATGATGTGAAATCGTTTTTTCTTTTCTTTTTGATTAATTATAATTTTCTCAGGAAGGAATCTTTACCTTAATTCCTTTCTCCCTATTTCCTATTGTCCAATATTCTAGCTGAAGGATTTCCTTTTTTTTTTAAACTTTCAGTGGGAAATGTGCTAAATTGAACATGAGAAATCAGAGCTTTGATTCTGGATGTTTCTTCTCTTTGAAACTGGCCAAGTAACTTAATCTTCTTGGACTCTTTTCATGTGGCATCATGGTGGTAGTTGGACTCTGTGGACCATAATATCATTTATAAAGATAAATCTGTGATCTAATACTCTCTGTGAAAATGCAAATACCACATCAAATTATTCAATAAATTATATCTTACTTATGGTAAATCACTCAGCCTTTGTCAATTATTAATTTTGAATAATTCAGTAAAATAAAATTGAGGTTAATTTGCCTGGAAGATAGCAATAAAATGTTAAAATGATGTAGCTATAATAGAATACTCTGACCCCCACCCCATTCACAAATCATGCTTAACTGACCATGTAGAACTTTTTAATACAAATTTTTGCTTTTTTTTTCCTATCACAATTGCTATAAAATTTGGATAAGAGCACAAAGTTTAATTTGCCTCTAACTTGAAAACCCAAAGTTATTTTTTCTTTCATTTTTTTCTCTGACTGAAATCTCATTGCTTCTAGGCAAAGCTGCCTTTATTGGAATGTAATACAGATTTTTTTTGTCTTTCTCAGTTGATGTACAATATGGCTGGTCTGGCTCAGAAGAATAAATAAACATTCGCAGTATAATGGAAATGGTAAATCATTGGAAACTAGGAAAGAATAAGAAATGGGAAATTAACGATAATAATTTTGATAAAAGAATTTTTATTTTCTGATAAAAATGCTAGTAGGCAAGGTTCTTATACTAGTTACTCTGGATATCTTGGGAATGATAAGAACATAACTGGCATGGCATGGT
>NW_025395106.1:0-7528 GCF_016433145.1 Gracilinanus agilis | reverse complement strand
TGGGTTTGTACCCCAAAGAGATCATTGATCAACAGACTTGTACGAAAATATTTATAGCTGCGCTTTTTGTGGTGGCAACAAACTGGAAAAGGAGGGTATGTCCTTCAATTGGGGAATGGCTGAACAAACTGTGGTATATGCAGGTGATGGAATACTATTGTACTAAAAGGAATAATAAACTGGAGGAGTTCCAGGCGAACTGGAGAGACCTCCAGGAACTGATGAAGAGGGAAAGGATCATAAGGGTTGGGGGTTTTTTTCAGTTGTGAACAGTTTTCAGATGAAGAAATCAAAACCATATATAGGTACATGAAAAAATGTTCTAAATCATTCCTGTTTAGGGAAATGCAAAGCAAAACAATTCTGAGGTGTCATCTCACATCAATCAGACAGTCTAAAGTGACAAAGGGACAAATTGACAAATATTAGAGTGGATGTGGAGAAATGGGGATACACACATTGCTAGAAATGTAACTGATTCTGAGAATTTGGGAGAGCAATTTGGAATTATGCCCAGAGAGCTATAAAACTGTATATAGCTTTAGACTCTACCACACTATTGCTGGGTCCATTTCCCAAAGAGAAAGAAAAAAAGAGAAAAAATGTATATGTTCCAAATGATTTCTAGCAGCTCTCTTTGTGGTGGCAAAGAATAGGAAATTGAGGAGATACCCATCAATTAGGGAATAGCTAAACAAACTGTGAAATATGATTGTGATAGAATACTACTGTGCCATAAGAAATGATGAGCAGATTAATTTTTTTTTAAAACTTGGAAAGAACTACATGAGATAATGAAGAATGAATTGAGTAGAACCAAAAGAACATTATATACAGCTATGCATCTGTTAGAATAACTTGTGAATGTTCACCTCCAGAAAATGAACTGAGAAGTGGAAACACAAAAGATGTAATCTATATAATATTATATCTTTTCAATACCTTCTATGATGTGGAGATGGGAATAAAGGGCTGAGATAACTGGAAATAAATCCTATTTTTTTAAAGAAGTTCTAAGTATGAGAAATTCCAGATGAAGGGCAGGGTGGAACATTTCTAGAGTAGAGAGAGCAAAATTTAGTCTAGAAAAAAAAACAATTTTCTCACTACAAGAAACTCTTGATTTAAAGAAGCAACTCATTTGTCTGATCTCAGACTTACTACAGACTTGCATAAACAATTTTCTTCTTTTCACAAAAGATTTTTCCTTCAGGGATTTTTTGGGATTTTTTGGACTACTAGCTTTAACCTTGACCAGACTGGCTCTCCTAATGGGGCAAACTACCACAAAGCAAAACAATGGCAAACCTTGTCATACTTAAAAGAACAATGGCAGTAATTTAGTGTTCCACATGGCCTTGATGATTTTTTTCACCTCCTCTGTGATTCCATCAGTGGGAAATTTTCCTTTGCCTATGAAGATCTGAATCTGTCCAGCAAACTTAATAATCTTATATTCTGAAATTCTCAGAGGATAAGTGACTTACTTAAGGTCATACAGTCAGTATGTGACAAAAGTAGTACTTAAATTTAGGTCTTTTCAAGACTAGATATATTCTTCCCCACACTTCTCTCTCCTTTCATTGATACGAGGAAAAAAACTACTAGGACTGTGTCAAAAAAAAGTCACCCTTTCCAATCTTGTTTCTCTCATTCATCATTAAGACTGACAAATAGAGCAACAGATCACCAAAATTCTGCCAAGACTAATGAATGGAAAACTGGCAGGAAAGAAGAAGGGCACAGTGTCCAGAGAGAGAGGGAAGCTGATCTGAGAATCTGCATGTTATTCCTTTGGTAAAGCAAGCTAATTCTTTTGGCTCCAAGAGTAGTTTATGCTTTGAATAGCAAACCCAAAGTTCATATATTCCTGGGAAAAAATGAAACAAATAAAGGAGAACAAAATCCAAACAGGACAGAAGTCAACAAAAATTTCTTCAACAATATTTCTTTATTGGATGTGTAAATTATAAGTATTATGGCTGAGACATCTATTAATGCTGAGTACAATTGTGACTCAAGTGTTTCCATCACAGGCCCTAATTTGGATGATACACATTGGTACAAATAAACAGGACCATACTGCAACTCAAAAGTTCATCCAAAACCTGGCTTGCCCTCCCTTCTGGACATATTTTATAGGTTATATCCACAGTGCTCTGGCAGAAGAAACAACAAGATGTGGAAAAGAAAAGAACATTGCCTTTAAGAATGTAGTGGGGGAAATGGTAATGCTCCAGGCAAGAGTTCCAGGAATTATGTCTTCTTTCTTCCAGCTTGTGAAGTATCTGCCCTTTCTCCAGGATAGAGTTGGGAGTCAGCCTCACTTTATTGTTGACTTTTGGTTGGGGTTTTTTTACAACGTGATCAGTTCCTGAAATATCACACCTTCTCCTCTTCCTCACTGAACCCTGCTTATTATAAAGGGAAAAATAAATAAATTAAGCTGCCACATCTGAGAATGTATGTACTATTGGGTGTTTCATCATCTGTCCTCTGGGATCAATTATCTATTGCAAATAATCACCTTTCTGCTACTTCATTGTTATCTCTATCATATTATTATAGCAATATTGTATATTATATAGTATATATTATACATATAATATGCATTCTCTATAATAATGTATATTATTTTCCTTATTCTTCTTTCTTCCATGCATTAATCATACAACTCTTTGCTTATTTCTCAGAATCCTTCAATACATTGTTTCTCATAGTTCAATAATATTTCTCAGAATCCTTCAATATGTTGTTTCTCATAGTTCAATAATATTCCATTATCTTCATATACCAAGTTATTGAGCCAATCTTCAATCAATGTGCACATACTTGTTTCTAGATTTTTTAATACCACAAAAAGTGCTGCTATAAATATTTTGATACATATGAAGCCTTTGTGCATTTGATCTCATTGGGTTTTCTATACAAGGGTGGGTTGTCATGGGCATTTCAGTTACTTTTTTTACATAGTTCCAAATTGCTTTTCAGAACAGACCATTTCACAGCTGCATCAACAATAATGCGTTCATGTTTTACTGAAGACTGTTGAGCGCTTGATACTTCAAGCTTTTGGTTGTTGTGAGGTTAAAGATATAACGATACCCTATGCATGCTTTCCAAAGGACTTTATATTATAAGCTAATTAGAAAATGAACTTTACAAGCACCTTCCTTTAAGGCTGTTTGACAGAGAAAAGAGAGAGTGTATAATTAATTGGCTAAGGTAATGGATACACAAAGCCAAAGCTAAGATTTCTGTAAGGAGCCATGATGGCACTTAAAGGTTCTCCCAAAATTCACTTCCACAAAACATTATTTCATCTCTTTAATCAGCAAATATTTATTGAAGGCAGATTAATTGCGAGGCGCTGTGCTGAATATGTACACAAAGCTGATGATCACACATTCTTTAATATAAAAGCAAATGAGTTTGTCTTACATATGTCATCCACCCGGCAGTTTCCTATTTTCTGCGTCTTTGTCTCTCGAGAACTGTACACTCATGACTTCTCATACTAAGAGAATTCTGGAGTACAGAACCAAGAATTTCCTTTGGTGGCATTGTATTCAAGAAATTATTTTAAGTCGAAATATAAGCTTCTTAATAGACTTATTGTCATACTGAAAGGCAGCTATTACAGGCAACAAAATCCTGAATTTAGACGCAAAAGATGAGACCTAGGTCTGTATTTTCCTTGTCCTATCACTTTGTGCCTCAGCCGCAGTTTTTTCATTTGTAAATAGGGATGATCTCTACTGTCAGCCTTGCAAAATTATTTTGAGGATCAAATGAAATAGTATGTATGTTTTCCATGAATGTCAGCAATAATTATCAGTGTCAAATGGCATGTCTTCAAGCAGAGTGGCTAGGGGAAAAAGACAATAAGTCGGGAGTCAGTGGACCTGGATTCTAATCCCTGTTCTTCTACTTCTGCCTTTGTGATCTTGGACAAGTCATTTAAACCCTTTGGGGATACCTAGTCTCTTATCTGTAAAATGAGGACTTGGACTCTCAGGCCTCTTTCAACTTCAAGTCTATGAAAGTGACAATCTTTCCTGATGAAAAACCTCCCTGGATAAACCACATGCAGAGCATGGCCAAAGGAATAAAAACCCTAAACTTTTACAACGGTATCTCCTGACTACCATACACAAAGATGGCTTCTCAATCATAAAATTATTTAATGCCTACTATGTGCCAGGCACTCTCCCTTTCTTGAGTTTGCCAAGAAAAACAGCAAGCTCTCAAGGAAGCAAATTCCCCAAAAGATTCAACATTTTGCCAAAACTAAGACATCACAGTCACAAGTATGTTTCGGATTGTGGAATTTACATCTGTAAAATGAATTTCTGCAAAGAGAGTTCTCTTTCCTAAATGACTCCCAATACAAAAACAGAGCTATGTTCCTACAGAAATATACCTTCTATAGCCTGTGCTGAAATACTTGTTAAGGGGCAGCTAGGTGGTTTAGTGCATCGAACCTAGAGTTGGGAGAACCTGGGTTCAAATTCGGCTGGCCTCAGACACTTCCTCTCTGTGTGGCCCTAAGTAAGTCACTTAACCCCATTTACCTGGTCTTGCTCTTCTGTCATAGAGTTGTTATAAAGTAAAGATTTTGGGGGCAGCGGGGTAGCTCAGTGGATTGAGAGTCAGGCCTAGAGACAGGAGGTCCTAGGTTCAAATCCGGCCTCAGACACTTCCCAGCTTGTGTGACCCTGGGCAAGTCACTTGACCCCCATTGCCCACCCTTACCACTCTTTCACCTATAAGTCAATACAGAGAAGTTAAGGGTTTTTAAAAAAAAGTAAAGATTTTTTAAAAATTAAAGCTGAAAAAAAGCAAAAACAGCAACAACAAAAGAAAATATTTGTTAAGGAATAATAATTGTTCCCATTCATATTCACTTTGAGGTTTACAAAACTTCCTTTGTAATAATCGTATGAGGAAAGTGATGAAAGTATTATCATCTCTTTTTTTATAGATGAGAAACTGAGGTTTTTAACAATAGCAAACATTTATGTATCACTTTAAGGTCTGCAAAATGTATTACGAATATTATTTTACTTGCTTCTCACAACAACTCTGCTATTATTATCTCCATTTGGAAAATGATGAGGAAACTGAGGCAAACAGAAGTTAAGTGACTTGCTGAAGTCATACAGAGAGTAATGTTCTGAAGGCAAATTTAATCTCCTATCTTCCTGTCACCAGGTCAGGACTCTATCCACTGGGCCACCTTGTAAATGCCATAGATGGCACACTTCCAACTCCCAATGTTTTTCCTGTTAACACCACAACAGCTTAGTAGAGTGACATAACTTAGGGAGGGCCAGACTGAGATGTGGTATGTGGGCTGGAAACTCTCTATGTAGATCCCAACTGTTCACTTTTCCTTCATGGCATATATTTTCAATATTTTGGAAATTTCACAAACCAGGAATTGTCAAACCCATCATTGTATATCCTCTTTTTACATTCACATTTCCACAAGCTTAGAGTTACTCTTTTGGGGCAACTAGGTGGCCAAGTGGATAGAGTCAAGAAGTGAACAGAGCCTGGAAGACTTGAGATATTTAGCCTCAGATGTTCACTGGCTATGTGACCTGGACAAAATCACTTACCCTCTGTTTGCCTTGGTTTCCTCATCCACAGATGGCCCTACACAGCATTATGTGGCTTCTCCTTTTTGCATTAATTTCTTGCATGTTTATTCCTGTGCCAGATTGTTATTGAGGATCTTAAGACTGTTTAGTTGAAGAGGAGATATTATTTAAACCCAGGAATAGGTGTAGACACTTGAAATGTTTGGGAAAAAAAACTAAGGTCTCTTTTTTTAAAAGTAAGAGTAGGTTTTTTTAATTAAAGAGGGTACTTAAAATGTTTTTTTTAAACTAGAGTCTTTTTTCTTTTTTAAGTAAGAGTAGTTCTTAAAATTAAAGTAGGCACCTGAAATGTTTGGAGAAAACAACTAGGGTCTCTTTTCTTTTTTAAGGAAGAATAGGTCTTAAAATTAAAGTAGACACCTGAAATTTTTTTTAAGCTAGGGTCTTTTGTCTTTTTTTAAGTAAGAGTAGGTCTTAAAATTAAAGTAGGCACCTGAAATGTTTTTAAAAAACCAGTCTCTTTTGTTTTAAGTAAAAGTAGGTCTTAAAATTAAAACTTTAAGACTTGACTCATTACTAGCTAATATGCAAATCATTACCCCATCTTCCAATAATCGGATCAAAGGTTTAGAACCCTAGAGGTCTAGTTCATCCTTCTTATTTTACAGAAACTGAAACCTCAACAGGTTACTCAATCTGTTCAAAATTATTCAGAAAGCAGAACCTAGATTGAACCTCAGACCCTCTGGCTACAAAACAAACACTCTGTCATTCAATGCCACCCAGTAAATGTTTTAAGTATAAGAAATATCCTGAAAAATCAGAGAACCATTATCAGAACTTTATCCATTCCCCCATCTTCAAATCCAAATGAGTTGGATTTTTCTGTGTTAATATTATGGATTTTATAAGACTTTCTTAGTCTGTATATCTCCCTGATGAAATTTTTATGTCACAATTATTATTCCTTACTCCAAAGTCTTTTGGGTGAGTTTGACATTATTCTACAAGAAAATATGAATTATCTCCTAAAAGCCTAGCTGGATATTTGTTATACTTATGACTTTAGACACAAAAAATGGATCTTTTCTTCCTGACATCTCAGCCTTTTCTTTATAATTTCTAAATCATAGATCTTTCCATTTTCAGGTTCTTTAACTAAAAGTAAAGCACCTAAATTAGTTCTGCCAATACTTTTTGGGATGTTAAATACTAAAATTGGATGGCTACAAAAGCCTCCTCTTTTCCTTCATATAAACAGTTTTCCTCAACCTGACATTCATAATTTGAATGCTTGGGGACCTGTTTTTGCTTGAAGACTTCACTTTATAAAAAACTAGAGACTTTTTTAGTGAGAATCCAGGATTTCTTATCCCTCTCAAGCACAGGGGCAGAAAGGAGCATCAGCTTAGATTTTATGCTTTAGATATTGATAGTCATTGCTTAAATTTTTAAAGTTTTATTGATGCTTTTTGGTTTTACACTGTACTTATTTCCAACAATACCCAGCACCACCAAATGAGGTCTACCTTCTAACAAGTTTGACAGTCCCTTATCAAGATGGTGACATTTCTTCATCTCCTTTGTGGATCTCATTGGCCATTAAAAGCACTCACTAATTATAATTTCATTTTGTATCTGTTTTATCAGCAGTGCAAAGTGACAGCTTTCTGTAATCTTTCATTAAAAAACCATGAACCTGAGACATTTTCTATATTCAACTTCCAAGTTTTTCTTTCTGAGTACCTCTTCTGTTAATCAGGGGCTCCTCATTTGGGGAGCTAATAAGTTCTGGCTTTCTATATTAGTTTCTACTCTCTAAAAAGAATTTTAAAATAAAAGTTTCATTTATAATAACCTTGTTTTCTAACTTTCCACTGAAAGGTGAAAACATTTAGAATCATTAAAAAGAAATAAATTAA
>NW_025395105.1:0-6931 GCF_016433145.1 Gracilinanus agilis | reverse complement strand
GACCTTGCATGTAGGGAGGGGGAAGAGGAGGCAGAGCCATCACTGCAATTCCCCCTTTTTGTTAGCAAGGCTTTCTGCTGCAGAATCACTCGACCCAAGGTTAAAAGATTACTCACAACAAAACGAAGGATACATGGCAGGATTAGAACTACCACTATAAGAATAATAACAAAAGAAATCATAGTAACAATCAAATGTCCAAGGGGGGACCATAAAGCTCGGCCAGACTGTAACCATTCATACCATTTCTCAGCAATGTGCTCTGGGGATAGGTCCTCTTTCAAGGCCTCATCCATATCCTTAATTATCTGTTCCAACTTTTGCATATCTTCTGTAACGTTACCCTTCATCCACAACCCTTGTAAGTCTTTACTAATTTTCTCAAAAGGATCTAAGGTACTATTCACTTTTACAGGTAATAAGCAAAATGCAGTATATCGATAATCACAGCGCAATTTAGCTTTAATGGCTAAATGTTTAACTTCTTCATTTAACAATAGTACATCTTTAGCTACTTGATTAATAGCATTAAAAAACTGTTGATTAACTTCATTTTGAATTTTCAAAGCATCTGTTACATTAGCGGCTAAGGAGTGCAGATAAGAAGCATCATGTTGTAAGGTTCTAACGTTAGATACTGACTGGGATAAAGCAATGCCTCCAGTAGTCGCGGCTGTTATAGCAGATAGTAAAGCCACGATTCCTAGAATTATACAGGAAATACACCTCTTTTGCCGGTGAATTATCAGCTGATTTAACTTGTCTATTGTTCTATCGGCAGGGGTACCATACCAAGCTCCTTCATGCTTGGCGGTCATGAGTGCCATAGAAGGCCTTTTAACAACCAACACTGTCTTATCGTGATGAGACTGGTCCACACATTCTGAAACATTACAATTGTTACAACTTATATTCCAATGAGTGCTAGTGTGGTTAATAATAATACTGTCCTTTGGACCAGACAGGAAAGCATAATCTCCCGACATACAAGCTGTAAGGTTATATCTTCCTGACATATAATGAGGAATAGGATTTCCTGTGTTATTGAGAACTAGTACCCTATAGTTGTGGACCTGAATTCCAAACATAGCCAAAGGAATTTTACTATAACTATATCCCCTGGCTCTGTCGTATATCTGGTTGAACGACCTCCAGCAGGGTAATGCAAAACCCCCTATAAAACAGGCAGCATTTCTTTTGGAAGGTGCATGTGGGAATGAATTATTATGACATAAGGTATCATTATGCTGTGAAAAGAAGGTCAAATTATAATACTGTACGATCTCCACTTCCGTCCTATCACATTTTAACAAAGGAGGGAAGACTCCCTGTACACTTGTAAAAGGCATTTGCCATTGAGTTTTATAAGGACAATGATCACTTTGGATAGTGGTATTGGTCTGGTTTGTGATGGTTCCTTTCCAACCTTGATAGGAGATCTTAGCCCAGGCAGTGAAGTCGCCTTGGAGTCGAGGCTGAGATGATGATACTTGTTCCCCACTTTGAAGAGCCCCATAAAAATGATCAGTGAGATTAGTCAGAGGTAAACAAGAATTGTGATTATAACAGAGTGGGGGGTTAAAAGTCAAACCTGTCCAGTTGAAAGAGACTGATTTATAGTTCAGTACTTCATGGTGAACATTCAATAAAGGAGGAAATTTCAGCCCTCCTGAGTCCACAGTGAGATTCCACCCATGTTCATTATCAACACCTTGTTGTTGTATATGCAAGGTAACCTCCGGAATCACCTCTTGTAATTCAACAATATTGACCCAGGGTGGTCTTTCCCACACCACCCAGTGAACTTGTTTGTCTGAGCTGGCTGAGCTAATCGCCAACTGTGTCATCATAGTGATTAGAGTCAATAGTCTTGTCTTCTGCATTTTCATTATCTTCCTTGATCTTTTTTTTCCTCTGGGTCGTCTTAGTCTCAGTCTGTTCATCCAACGAATAAGGTCTGGTCCATTTGACTGGTACCCATCGGGATCCTTCTCCTGTGGAGATACAAAGATAACCTTTTCCTTTGATTAGTACTTTGTCAGGACCATACCATTGTTTATTCTCATCGCGCCACATTACTTGATGAGGCACTTTACCCTTCCTAGGATCAGTAATTATTTTGTCCTCTGCAGTCGTGGTATGTTTTGAGAAAAATTTTTCAGCTTTAGTCACTTTTTCTGTATAGATCAAGTTGTTAATGGTAAATACTGCGACTGCCAATCTCTCATGAGGCCTATGCCACATTCCCCCTTTTTGTTTATCAAGTACCATTTTCAATGTTTTATTGGTACGTTCAACAATTGATTGTCCGGTAGGATTATGGGGAATACCAAAAACATGTGTAATGTGCCATTCTAGGCAAAATGTGGCAAAGGCTCTAGAACTATAAGCAGGACCATTATCAGTCTTGAGCACCGTTGGAGGCCCATTATTCTGAAATGTAAGCAAACAATGTTGTTTAACAGACTTAGCATTTTCTGATCTGGCTGCGGTGGCCCAGGTAAACCCTGAATAGGTATCAACAGTGACATGGACATATTTCCACATGCCAAAAGAGGGGACGTGGGTAACGTCCATTTGCCATATATGTGTGGGATGTGTGCCCCGAGGATTGCTAGGTTGCCCTTGTAGTGCAGGTGAAAAGGGCTGATAAGGAATGCATCGAGGACAGTTTTTTACAATTTGCCGTGCTTGTTCTTTGGTAAGATCGAATTGTATCTTTAAAGTGTTCGCTGATTGGTGAAATTTGTGATGTGAAGCTCTTGCTTCCTCCAAATTAGGATATATTACTATGGCAGTCAGAGCTCTATCAACTATACGATTACCTTGGATAATAGGTCCTGGTAATGTAGTATGACTGCGGACATGTAACAGATAAAAAGGTGATAAACGTGCCTTAATAATTTCTTGCAATTTTTTAAAAATTAAATTTACCATGCTAGGTTTAGACATAACCACTGCATTTTCTAAGCGGGGAATAGCTTGGGCTACATACTGAGAATCTACAATTATATTTATAGGATTAGTAAATTTCCAAAGAGCTAGCATTACAGCAGCCAGTTCATTCTGTTGTGTACTAAGGAAGGGAGTGTTCATGACGATAAGAGTCTGAGGAGGAGCAAAGCAAGCTGCAGTGGTTGGATTACCGTCTGTAAAAACATTGGGTCCTGGTACAGGACGTTCCTTAATGATAGATGGAACTATGCAATGTTGTATGAATATCCTCCATTCTGGGGGTAAACTGTATCCAGACACAATACCCACAGGATACTGCAAGAGTACCGACCATTGAAAAAACCCTTGAAACCATTCTTCTACAATGTCTTTAGGATAGGGCAAAAGAATTCTAGTAGGGTATTTCCCTGTGCCTTGTAGCACAGCTTTAATAGCATTTTTAATGCTTTTTGCCAATAATAATGGATACTGAGGTAAGGCCTGCCCCGAATGGATTTTAGAATGAATCCACAGGATAGCCTGAGAATCTTGGGTTATCACAGCAGTAGGCACAGGGGTAGTAGGGAGACATAAGATATCACAAGCCTGATCCGGGCTATATCTGTGAAGCATAGCCTCAGACATGGCTTCCTCCACTTCTCGCAAAGCTTTTTCTGCCTGTGGAGTTAATGACCTAGGTGAATTTAAATCCGAATCACCTTCAAGTATCTTGAAAAGTGGCTGTAACTGTCCAGTAGTAATTTTTAGATAAGACCTAAGCCAATTAATGTCACCCAGCACTTTTTGAAAATCATTTAAGGTAGTTAATTGATCTCTCCTAATCTGAATCTTTTGAGGCTTTACCATTTGGGGAAAGATCCGTCCCCCTAAAAATTCAATATCCTTTCCTTTTTGTATTTTCTCTTGAGCTACCACTAGCCCATGTAAATTCAATTGTGCAATCAGCTGTGGAAAGACAATCTCAAGCTGAGCATCAGTAGCTGCAGACAACAAAATATCATCCATATAATGAATCATGTAAATATCTGGGTATTTCTGTCTAATAGGCTTTAATGCTTCCCCCACGTACTGTTGACACATAGTAGGTGAATTTTTCATTCCTTGTGGTAATACGGCCCATTCATATCTTTTCATGGGTTCTTTCAGGTTTATACTAGGGACCGAAAATGCAAACCTTTTTATATCCTTTTCTTGCAATGGAATAGTGTAAAAGCAATCTTTCAAATCTAATACCCAGACCTCCCAATCTTTAGGAATCCATGTTAATTGAGGCAATCCTGGCTGTAATGACCCCATAGGTTCCATGGAATCATTGACTTTTCTTAAGTCTGTCAACATTCTCCATTTTCCTGATTTTTTCTTTATCACAAACACTGGAGAATTCCAGGGACTAGTACTAGGCCGAATATGGCCTTTGTTCAACTGTTCCAGTACTATTTCTTCTAATGCAGTAAGCTTTTCTTTGGTTAGGGGCCACTGATCAACCCATATAGGGGCATCATTTTTCCAAGAAATCGGAATCGCTCTTGGAGTGTCAGCGGCCCCAATCAAAAATCCGAAGTAATTGTGCATTTCATTTGATTGAGTAAATCTCGACCCCAAAGAGAAGTGTCCAAATTTGAATTAACCAAAGGGCATATCTGACCTTGGTATTTTTCACATTGCCAAGTCATAGGAGTAACTACTTTTCCCATAGTAGTGGGGCCCCCTACTCCTAATACAGTGACTTCATGAATTTCTCCTGTCCACGGAATCATGTGAAAATCTCTCATAGCTAGTACTGTAGAATCTGCTCCTGTGTCTATCATGCCTTGTATTGCTACTCCTTCAAAATGCACCTTCAAAGTAGGTCTTCTTAGGCTAATATCTTCTGACCACATAACCTTATCAATGGGAATTATGGAAGCTAAGGGACCCTGAACAACAATTAAAGCCTTAGTCCCATTTTTGACTGTGAGTGTAATTTCTTTCCCTTTCCAATCCTCAAGTGTAATTTCTCGGGGAATGATTACTAACCCCTTGTGAACAGCCTCAATAAGCCCAGCTCTAGGCTGGCCTTGTCCTACTACTTGTATAATTTCATCAGGAAGTAGTAGTACTGGCTCACGGGGAGTAATGTAATGTTTCCCTATTCCTTCTGATGAGGATTGCGGAACGGCCTCTGGAATTTCTCCCAATCCAGGTCGGTTTGGTATAATACCGGGAAGTTCCGGGGTGGATTTTCTGGGGCCCCCCGAGAGCCCCCCATCCCGTTTCCCGACCGACACTCTCTTGCCCAATGGAAACCTTTTTGGCATCGGGGACATTTTTGTGAGGGTCTGGTATTACCAGGCTTATTTCTACATTCCTTTTTCATATGACCTATTTTCCCACATTGAAAACACTTAACATTTCTTGAATTCATTTGTCCCATAGCCTGTTTCACCGCGGCTCCAATAATGGAGGCATGTAATTTTGCCTGACTACTGGGAGAATCAACTTCCATGGCTTTAACCAGCATATCCTCCAAGGTGGCATCTAAGGGCAAAGTGAGAATAGCTCTTTTATAGTCAGGGGCAGCATTTTGTCTAATAATAGCCTTAACCATCATGTCCACTTGAGCACCTTCTCCCAATGTCTTTTCTACTGTATCTTGTACTTTAGCAACATAATCGGAGAAGGACTGTGTCGCCCCCTGCTTTAATTTGGTAAAATCCATCTTTGGTAGTCCTTCCATATTCTTCCATGCCTTAAGCGCCGCGGCAGCAATAACAGCATACAATTGAGGTATGTAACCTACTTGATGTTGCGGCAAGGCATTAGGCCCTTCCCCTATGAGCTGATTTAAAGTAGGGGCTCCCCCAGGCATCATGGTCCGTTCCATCTTAATCACCTCCCTTTCCAATTCATCTTTCCAAAGAGCTTTCCACTGAACCGCCTGCCCAGGAGAAAGGCACATACGCGCCAAATGTTTCCAATCATAGGGAGTGAGAGGTTCACCTGCAATAAGGTCTAACATGGACAGAGTATAAGCAGACTGTACCCCATACTTGGAGCATGACTCCTTAAGTTCTTTGTATACTTTTAAGGGAATAGGAGCATAACTCCGTGTCTGAGTATTAGGGTCTTCCAAAACAGGAAACAACCCTGATCCTTCCTGTTCAATCTCATTCAATTCTCTTCTCATTTGACCCCATGAGTCCCAGACCGACGACTTGGTAGAAAGCCCCGGTATTTTTGGCCGTACTGCTGGGGTAACAGTACTCGGCGGCAACCGTACTTCGGGAGGGGGCCATTCTGAAAGTGATGGATATAATCTCCCCGGGGTGTAGGGTGGACATGTTCCTCTATTTCCCCCTACCGCACCCTTCTCCTGTTCTTCCGTAGTCTCCTCATCCTCTTCATCTACCATGCCTCTTTGCGCAGCCAATACCTCCTGCACTTTCTTATTGTTCTCTGGGTCCTCTATGCATAATTTAATCAAATTATATATAACCGCAAAAGAGGGAGAAAGTTCTTCCCCATCTTTCCCAAATTTAGAACCTACCTGTTCCCAGTCCTTACTAGTAATAAATTCCTTTTCGGGGAACCAGGGAACCAACTTTCTAACATATTTAACAAAATCACTGAGGGTCTCCTTTTTTATTTTTACTCCATTAGCACTGAGGACTGCTTTGATTAACTGTTTAGCTTGCCAGTCCCCGTCTTTTACTATCACGGGGATGTTTCCCATAACTAGTTCTGTTTCCTTTTTATTTTTACAAAGTGAAAGTAAACTAAGAGCGGGGAACGGAGGAAGCCCGAAATTCGGCACTCTCTAACTCCGTTCGTTTCTTGATCTCACCCGAGCTGCAGACTCGTGATCAAGCTCCTTTCCTCCAGTCATGCCGTGGCCAGCACTGCAATCGGGGTTACGGGTTCTCTTCGGGGGTCCCTGTTCGGACGTCAATTGCGGTCTCCTAACTGCGAGGGTAGCTAATCCTGCAGCGACCACCTG
>NW_025395104.1:0-3400 GCF_016433145.1 Gracilinanus agilis | reverse complement strand
CAGGGAACAAGCCCAAGCTTTGGGTGTCTCCAGCCTACAAGCTATTTCTGAAACTTGGGGTCCATCAGATCTCACTAAGCCACAAGTTTGGGATCTCTAGATTCCACGTCGACACCCCCCCTTTTGGTCAATACTGAACGTTGCTGACCAATAATGGACCTTTCACTAATGGTGGGGAAACTTAGGGTACAGGCATGGGCTATTGGCACTTGGGGACACTCCCCAGTGCCCGGCTTATTGACAGTTGTGCCAGAGAAAGGTAGGCAGTCTACCCTTGGCAAATTTTGACAAACACAACATTAGCCCACTTCCCTCAAGTCTTTAAGTCTTTTCAAATTCTGGGGTCCTGGTGTAATGCCTTTGGCCTCCTCTCTCCTGGGGACTTCTCTGTCCTTTCTCCTGTAGACTTCTCTCTTTGTACAAGACAAGCTTGATTGCTGCAAGAGAAACTTAAGAGTTCTATAAACACATTCTTTAACAGACCTTGATCGACTCCCAACAACCTTACTTACTACAAAGATTATTCTAACTTTACTCTTGACATCCCATATAATTGATTCTATTAGTGTTCATTCTACACCCATTATAAGATTATTTAAACTACATAGCCAATCAGAAAAGTTGCCTTACTTTACCAAAATATCATAAAAATCAACCCTACAAACTATAGAAATATAAAAGCAAAACTAAATCCACATCACAGGTTAATCAGGTCTTTCGAATCTGAAAGTAGTATCCAAAGATTAAAAATATCATCTAATACAAAGAAATATTCTAATTAATTATTCTATGACAGCAATCTCAAAATCATATGAAAAACTATGACAATTTCAACTTCAAAACAATTTTAAAGTCTCAAATTAAAATTAACTCCAAAAATTCTTTCAAGATTGAAAATGCCTCTAAATTTCCCTAATTTTAAAACCTCTCACACACACCCTTTTGGGATGTGTGTGAGATGCTGGGGATTTTAAAAACTGTTTTCCATTAACCTTTTAACTATTTAACAATCATGCCTATTACTTTGTAGGAAAAAATGTTGCACCTAAGTCAGCTAATGTAAAGTCTGTAGATAAAAATTCTTGTGAAAATAATTGTCTTGCTGAGACTGTAACATGCTATTTCCTTAACCAATTTAGTATTTATTCACTGGCAATAAAAGCTCATTTACCAATGAACTTAGGCCTAGACTATAGGCTATTCCTAGGTATCTCATTGTTTCCAGGCTTCAAGGTGTATAAACTTTACTGGTACTGGGGAGAAAGTCAGTGTTCTATCTGAACCCTGTGTATTAAAAATACTGCTTAGAATCTACTATTTTTGTGTATTGTTTCCCTCCTTTTTGACACTAATATTTTGCCAGATTTTCCTTATGACCTTAATTCTTCCTCCTTTTAGGAAAAGGGACCTCTAATCTGCTAACCTCATTCACAATGGCTAAAAATTCATATTTGCCTCCACAATTTCCATATTCTGGGTCTTGCCTTTAAGTCTCCTTCATCATATGATTACAGAAAATTGCTATAACAGGAGAAAAGTGGGAAGTAACTTAAAATGAGGGAGAGGCTCCCATAATTTGGAATATTAATGCCATCCATAAGTTGGTAATGATCAGCAGTCAGTCACCTGTAGAACTTGACAGAAACTTACCTTAGCCATTTCTCAGCCCTTCCATTCGCCTTGTGACTGCATCCATAACCAATTTCCTCCATAGCATTTCTTTTCCCAATTATCTTCCCATACAATTTGCCCTTAGATGGCAATTCTCTCTAACCATGCTCAGGGTTAAAAATGAATTATCTTTGCTTATTAACAATTATTTCTAGGCTCCATCATTTCTTTCATAAATTCTTCTGATACTACTTTGAGACAAACACGTTCTGTTACACTGAACTAGCACTCTGGAATCTCTGCTGTGAATTCTCAAATCTAATGGATTTTACTTTTAAGCCTCTTAACAAACAAAATGCTACTATTTTAAACTTTCCCTACTTTAGCTAAATTTTGGGAAAAACTCTTTCTAGGTTCTTTCCTTATAAAAGGGATTTTGCTCAGGGTAAATAAATGAAAATGGTCAAGGTTTTGACTGTTACAGAAATTTGAAAAGCCAAATGAAAGCAATTAAGTAAGGTGATACTTAATGGTTCCAGTGACACCTTGGGGCTCCTTCGGATTTTCTCATAGGTGTCTTCTTCAGAGAATCTTTCAGATTCGGATTCTGAGTCTTGTCCATGCTTTTGGCTCCTAAGAACTGGCCTTGAGAGATAATAGTGCTCCAGGGGTTGTGAATAAAATCCCTTTAACAAGCCATATAGCAAACTTGACCTTAATAAGTTTTAATCACTTCACCCATACCCCAGAAATGGGGTGATAAAATGCAGTGCATTCCTAGAAATTTCTTAGGAATTTTCCCAGGTGGGGAATTCCTTCTTCTAATATCCGTCATGTGCCAATGATCATCTATCAGAAAAATAATGCTCACAAAATGAATAAATGCCAAATTGGATTCGTTCTCTCCACTCAAAAAGGAAAACACAATTCCCTATAGGAACCAGGATTCCCTGGTCTTTTTAAAACTAAGACTTATCTACTGTAATGGTTGCACTCTGGAAACTTACCTTAAAAACTCCCCCAAATCAGGCTATAGTTCATGATACCTTTTAAAACCAATAAAACTTCTCTCGACCCAAAACTTTTGGTTACTAAGGAAAATCTAAAAATTACCTTTAAATCAGAATACCTATCCAATTCCCTTCTATCTTCTTACTCTATCCTTGGCTCCAAATTATCTTTCTCTCAGCCTGGCCTCCTAAAGCAGCTCCTTCAGAGGAAAATTGTTGGTCAGTTTAAAATCCTTCAGTTTCCTTACCATTCAAAGCCAAGCCTTTCCTCAACCACATCTTGTCATTTTACAATGACACAATGACAAAAATAAACTGTCTTTACTTCTGAACACACATTAATCAGAAAAACCTTGCTCTCTGGAAACAAATAACAGCTTGAAAAAAAATGTGAACTTACAGCATTCAAATAACAAAATTAAGATCTAGAATAAATGCATCTCATTTCCAACATTATTAAAACATTTAGTGTACTTCGTATACAATATTTCACACATTATACCAAAACTGGGAAGAAAAGATTAGAATTTTAAAGTTATGAATCTTTGGACCTCCTTTTGCCTTTTGCTGGATATATCCTCATATCCAGATCACCAACTCTTGTCTCTTTAGTTTGGGGAGAAATTAACTGTTATAACATAACTTTTAGACATTTAAAACACAAGCATTAAGGTTATTAGTGAATCCTTTTTAAAAGACATCACAGATGCAATATAAGCAAAACCTCAAAGAATTGAGAAGAAATCCAGAACTTAAGTTCTTTAAGCTTCTGTGGGAAG
>NW_025395103.1:0-1738 GCF_016433145.1 Gracilinanus agilis | reverse complement strand
TATCTATCTATCTATCTATCTATCTATCTATCTATCTATCTATCTATTCATTCATTGATCTGATAAGCTTTAATAAGAACTTGCTACCTGCAAGACTCTACTCTGTGTGTTAAGGGTATAAAGACAAAATTTAAAAAGTCTTTCCAATCTCAAAAGTTAAAGAAAGCCATTTTGACTCTTAAGGTGCTATTTAATATTATTATTTTTGTCTTTACATTTATTACAAAGTAAATATGTTATCACATTTGTAATCATAGAATAATCACAAAATGAACTTTTGGATAATAAATCCAAGATTTTCCTTTTATAATGACATGATAGAAGGGAACATTTGTATGAAGAACACAATGAAGATGGAGATAGTATTTTGGTATTTTTTTACCCAGTTATATAAAAATTCTTGATTCTGATGATTATGTATGCTAAACAGTGCAGATTCACATTTTTGATACAAGGTGGTGTAATGGAAAGACCATGGACTTTCTAGTCAAGTAGCTCTGGGGTCAAATACTCTATCTGAAACATTTTAGTTTTCTGATCATGGACAAGTCAGTTAATCTCTCAGTGACCCACTAATTCTCTAATATTATAGACTGATCATTAGTGTTCCTTCTGCATAGATGGGAGAAGGCATTTTTTATGTAAGGAATATGATACAATGATGAATCACAAATCTAGACCAAAAAACTCTTGAAAATTCCATTTCACCTCTTGTCTGATGAAATATCAGGCTTATTTATCCATTGAGATGTCAGAAATATCCAAGGAAGTAAAGATTCATTTCCATCCTTTGATGATGATTAAAGCTCATATTTAGTGTTTCTTGCCCAATTAAAGGTGGATTTATTGTTATTTTGTGTTTCTCTACCATCTTTTCTACCTTTATAGTTTCTCTTATCCTCTAATGTATCATACACACAGAGGTGTAATGTAATGAAGGTGAAGACCTTCATTGAAGAAAGACTCACTGACTACTTGAAACAGTCTGTTTCACTTTTGTCTTTACACCAAGCTTCTTTACAACTTCTATCTACTGAAAGGCAGATTATAACAGGAAATGACTTGTAGCAGAAGATCAAGGATACCTGAATTCAAATCCTGCCTCTGACACTTTCAAGCTGATCCTGGCTAAGTGTCTTAATCACTTTGTATCTTAGTTTTTTATCCCAAAATAGGGATTTGGGTTCTATAATCTCTTATTTTTCTTTCTCCTCTAAATATATGTTCCCTGTGATCTTAGTTTTATTGTCTGGGGGCAAAACAGAACATGATGGACCCTATTTATCAAATTCCACTTTTTGTAGACAAGTCTTTTCTTCCGCACTATATAGTTATACAATCATTGATTTAAAAATGGAAGGGATCTTACAGTCCATCTAATGTACTTTTTCCTTTTCATTTTGTACATGAGTTAACTGAGATTGGGAGATTGAACAGCCTGCCCAAGATTAAATAAGTAGTACCTAGCTAAGCTGGTAAGGCAGCTACTAGATGGCCCAGCAATGGATAGAGCTCTGGGCTTAGATTCAAATTTCTAGCTGGGTGAACCTGAGTAATAACCCCACTAGTCTCAGTTCTTCATATATAAAATGAGTTGGAGAAGGAAATGGCAAACTACTCCAGGATTTTTTGCTAAGAAAACTCCAAAATGGGCTCAAAAAGAAACAAACACAACTGAAATGACTCAATTACAACAATAAAATGAGTTGATGTTTAAACACTATGTTGGCTCAATTCA
>NW_025395102.1:0-1543 GCF_016433145.1 Gracilinanus agilis | reverse complement strand
TGGAATCAATACTGTGTATTGGCTCCAAGGCAGAAGAGCGGTAAGGGCTAGGCAATGGGGGTCAAGTGACTTGCCCAGTGCACAGCTAGGAAGTGTCTGAGGCCATATTTGAACCCAGGACCTCCCATCTCTGGGCCTGGTTCTCAATCCACTGAGCCACCCAGCTGCCACCCTATCCCTTTCTTAATCAAGTGACTAGTTTAACAAATCTGACTCTAGCCAATATATCTTTGGGGGCAACAGGGCAATATCCTTAGGTCTCCCATTGGGGTGAATATAGAAAGTCACTCATAATCATAACCGGATTTCTTCATCTAGACATTGGAATCCTATGATCAGGCATGTGATTTTTCCATTATCATAAAGGAATCATGAAGGGAGCAGAAAATGTTAGCCCACTTCCTCATTAGGTATCCACCAAACAGAGATATCTTGGGAAGTGCTGAATAACGAGCTTCCAGAATTTTATTTTATGACTCAGGGTACTGAATGAATTTTTTTTTTGATCACTGAGAGACATCACTAGCCAATTATTTCATTGGTTATTCCCAGTCAGATCAATAAATTGGTTTTTCTCATGTAGAACCCAGCTTCTTGGAATTTTTAATCATCATACTTATTAAAAGTAATGAGGGGGCAGCTGGATAGCTCAGTGGATTGAGAGTCAGGCCTAGAGATGGGAGGTCCTAGGTTCAAATCTGGTCTTAGACACTTCCCAGCCATGTGACCTTGGGCAAGTCACTTGACCCCCATTGCCTAGCCTTTACCACTCTTCTGCCTTGAAGCCAATACACAGTATTGACTCCAATATGGAAGGTAAGGGATTTTATTTAAAAAATAAAAAATTAAAAAAAAAGTAATAAGAGGATTAGCTAGGTAGCTCACTGAATAGAGTGCCAGGACCTGGGTTCAAATCCGACCTCAGACACTTGCTGTGTAACCCTGGGAAAGTCACTTACCTCTGCTCTCCTAGCCCTTGCTTATCTTCTTTCTTAGAAATGATACTAAGACAGGAGGTGAAGGTAAAAAAAAAAGTAATGAGGGTATGTGCTAGGAAAAACAACTATTTTGAAATTCTCTTTCTGTGTGTATAAGGGAAAAAATATTGGTTGTATGAATGTCACACTGTCTTCGCCACTATGGTGCCTGTGTCCAATAAGGAGGTAGAGGAGAATGAGATGCCAAAGCCTCAGAAGACAGTGAGGCTGGAGGATTGACTAGTAAGTGGCTGCCCTCACTGGTGGGGAGATTGGGAAGGGGTGCTTGTTGCAGGAAGCTAATGAGCTCCCGTTTTGATCTGTTTAGTTTCTGTGGCAGAAGGATGGAGCACTGGAGAAGTCCTGTCAACACCACAAGGCAGGAGACTGGAGGAAGGGTGAGAAGATCAGGGTTGGTGATAGGAAAATGTCTGTACGGTGAAACAGGGAAGAGTAGGAGCAGACTGTTAATACTCGACTCCTGGGGAAAAGATGCTTTCTGAAAAAGAGGGAGAAAATGCCTTGCTCAGGCCACTAAGTCATTTGGTTTTTGAATGATGGAAAGG
>NW_025395101.1:0-1746 GCF_016433145.1 Gracilinanus agilis | reverse complement strand
ATCTATCTATCTATCTATCTATCTATCTATCTATCTATCTATCTATCCATTCATTCATTCATTCATTCATCTGATAAGCTTTAACAAGAACTTGCTACCTGCAAGACTCTACTCTGTGTGTTAAGGGTATAAAGACAAAATTTAAAAAGTCTTTCCAAATCTCAAAAGTTAAAGAAAGACATTTTGACTCTTAAGGTGCTATTTAATATTATTATTTTTGTCTTTACATTTATTACAAAGTAAATATGTTATCACATTTGTAATCATAGAATAATCACAAAATGAACTTTTGGATAATAAATCCAAGATTTTCCTTTTATAATGACATGATAGAAGGGAACATTTGTATGAAGAACACAATGAAGATGGAGACAGTATTTTGGTATTTTTTTACCCAGTTATATAAAAATTCTTGATTCTAATGATTATGTATGCTAAACAGTGCAGATTCACATTTTTGATACAATGTGGTGTAATGGAAAGACCATTGACTTTCTAGTCAAGTAGCTCTGGGGTCAAATACTCTATCTGAAACATTTTAGTTTTCTGATCATGGACAAGTCAGTTAATCTCTCAGTGACCCACTAATTCTCTAAGATTATAGACTGATCATTAGTGTTCCTTCTGCATAGATGGGAGAAGGCATTTTTATGTAAGGAATATGATACAATGATGAATCACAAATCTAGACCCAAAAACTCTTGAAAATTCCATTTCACCTCTTGTCTGATGAAATATCAGGCTTATTTATCCATTGAGATGTCAGAAATATCCAAGGAAGTAAAGATTCATTTCCATCCTTTGATGATGATTAAAGCTCATATTTAGTGTTTCTTGCCCAATTAAAGGTGGATTTATTGTTATTTTGTGTTTCTCTACCATCTTTTCTACCTTTATAGTTTCTCTTATGCTCTAATGTATCATACACACAGAGGTGAAGACCTTCATTGAAGAAAGACTCACTGACTACTTGAAACAGTCCGTTTCACTTTTGTCTTTACACCAAGCTTCTTTACAACTTCTATCTACTGAAAGGCAGATTATAACAGGAAATGACTTGTAGCAGAAGATCAAGGATACCTGAATTCAAATCCTGCCTCTGACACTTTCAAGCTGATCCTGGCTAAGTGTCTTAATCACTTTGTATCTTAGTTTTTTATCCCAAAATAGGGATTTGGGTTCTATAATCTCTTATTTTTCTTTCTCCTCTATATATATGTTCCCCATGATCTTAGTTTTATTGTCTGGGGGCAAAACAGAACATGATGGACCCTATTTATCAAATTCCACTTTTTGTAGACAAGTCTTTTCTTCCGCACTATATAGTTATAGAATCATTGATTTAAAAATGGAAGGGATCTTACAGTCCATCTAATGTACTTTTTCCTTTTCATTTTGTACATGAGTTAACTGAGATTGGGAGATTGAACAGCTTGCCCAAGATTAAATAAGTAGTATCTAGCTAAGCTGGTAAGGCAGCTAGATGGCCCAGCAATGGATAGAGCTCTGGGCTTAGATTCAAATCTGACCTCAAAACACTTTCTAGCTGGGTGAACCTGAGTAATAACCCCATTAGTCTCAGTTCTTCATATATAAAATGAGTTGGAGAAGGAAATGGCAAACTACTCCAGGATTTTTTGCTAAGAAAACTCCAAAATGGGCTCAAAAAGAAACAACCACAACTGAAATGACTCAATTGCAACAATAAAATGAGTTGATGTTTAAACACTATGTTGGCTCAATTCA
>NW_025395100.1:0-6745 GCF_016433145.1 Gracilinanus agilis | reverse complement strand
AAGAGGGGTCTCAGATTTTTATCTATTCTCTTATTGGCTTCCCACATATTTCCTCCTTTTTTTTTTTTTTTTTTTTTTTTTTTTTTTTTGAGTGGAGTTATAGCGAATGGTCACAGCTATCAGTTATAGAGAGTTTACAAACTACAAGAGGTTCTGTTCAGATTTATAGATTATGGTAATCGACCATGTGTCTCTCTATTGCTCTCAATATCTTTTCCTTTTGTTTTAAATTGAAAAGATTTTAGTTCAATTTGAATTTGCCTTATTGAAGATCTGAGTGATCTAATGAGAAATGAAAAGCAAAACAGAACCATAACAAATAAAATAGGGCATTCACATGTTGGGGTGTGTGAATCTCTCTTATGAGATCCAAGGGAAGTTAGTCTCCCTGAAGGCTCTTGCATACGTAACTAACTTTTAAGTTACACAAATTTGAGGATAAAAAGAAAAGAGGACAAAAACAATGATCAAATGATTGCCAGACGCATTGACAAAAAGCCAATTAGGGGGCAGTCCCCTTTGGCACAAGAGTGTACATTCAAAACAGATGCATTCAATTCCCCATATTTCATTTAACTGCACCCCAAAGTTCATTATGGGATCTTCTTAATGCAGTGTAGATCTCTGCAGGCATCTTCATGGTGTCTTCTTCCAAACAGGTTCATCGTCTGGATTCTGGGGATGTGGCAAACTTCTTATCTTGAAATTACTCTCAAAAGAATTTCAACTTTACATTATAGATTATAAAACATACATTCTCCCCTGAAGAGGGTTAAGGCTAACATCCAGATCAGTTAAGGATACATGACTGAGTTTGGGGGTTGTATAAATCAATTTGTAAAAAAAAATTTTTTTTTTAAATTTAAAAAATTCAAATAAAAGAGAGAAGAAAATATCTTGTGAATGAAATGCAAAATATCAAAGTCTTATGGGCAAAAATGTAGGGGAAATTAAACTCATAGCAGGTCCTTGTATCAAGGCCCAAGTAAAGTGATTTAAGCAATGGTGCAAGTACCCGTTTAGAAGCCAGGTCTATAGAAAGTTACCACACTTATAAGAGAAAGAAAAGGACCAAATTTTTTTTGTGAGAAAGGGAAGTGTCTTTCCCTGGTCTGATTTGCCTGCACTTGAGCCAAGATAATGGCCAACCTTTGGTACTTAACCAGGGTGAAGTTCAAGGAAGTCCAGCCTCTAACATATGTCAGAAAAACTGCAACCCCGAACCCCAATCACTAAGTTTAAGTCCTTCAGTATTGGCATGAGAAAGTTTTGTCAATCCTTCTTGGATTAGTATGATCTTTTTTGACCTTGTGGTGCTAGGCATTGTGCGGTTTCTCACCAATCCCATTGGACTGGGTAGTCTCCTTGACCCTGTGGCTCTTTTGTTCTCTTCTCCTAGAATCAGACAGAATCATTAATTATAGTCTCATAATATTTACCAATTCGTGGCAGGTTTCCATAGACTTAAGGCTTTGTGGGTATGTTTTAATATTAAAATTATATTACTGTGAAATCAAAAAGGATTAACATTGATTTTATGTACTTCAAGTACAAAAAATGAGAAAAAGGGAAAAAGTCAATTACTCTATAAGAAAACAAAAGGAAAAACAATAAGAAAACCAAAAATTCAGGGAAAAATACAATGTTTTTAAGTAAAAAAAGTGTTTTAAAATTCAAAATTATATACATAGTTTAGACTTAGTGAAATGTCTTTCACCCAAAACTCAGATCCATTTCCTGTATGAATAAAACAAAACCTTGATCCCCATATTATAATTATGGGGTATTATTTGTTTCTTCGTATCTGTAATTAGCTATTCCAATTGATGGTCAGAAATTAGACAAATAAATTAATGTACAAGAGATTCAAACTAACTTTCATTGAAACAACACTTGGGATGGGTAAAGTTTCTTTAGTAAACAATGGAACATATTGGCTTGCTTTACATATTCAAATTTCTGGGGCTTCAATTATTATGTTACTTTGCTTTGAATATGGCAAAAGGAGGGAAGGGAGTATAATATTGTTTGACTTGAGGTAAGAGTCAAGGATTATTTATCAATGATATCTTTCTTTTGAATGGTGAATCCAAATCAATAATCCATAAATGAGTAATATCAGTTGTAAATCCAATGACTTTTACCTTAAATAGTAATTGTTACCAATAGCATTTGAAAGTTTTCCAAGATTTACATACCCAATGAAAAATTATAATGTTATAAAATATGATAAACAAATTTTCTTTTTCAATAATTTCTCAATGAATAAATTATCTAGTAATTCTTTTCTGTAATATAGAAAAGAGTGAACAACTTTGCTTGGAATTAAGTTTTCATCATTGTTATCTTGAATAGAGAGGGTTAAGGCAGGGGCTGGTTATTCTCTTAATTTATTGAAATAGTCAGTTTACTTTAAACTTTTAGTTCATAATACCAATCATATATTATTGTAAATAGACATGATCAATTTTTAACAAATAGCTTTTACACATAGCTTACATTTGAACATGTGGTTTCAGTTTTCACAAAGTAAAGTACATGTTTTGATAACATTCAATAACAATTTTGTTAAAACCCAATATTTGTATCAGCGTTGTTTGCAAAATTATTGTCCACATAACCTCAAAATTCAATGAGACTGCTAATTACCCCTTTAAGTTCTAAATTTATTGTAAGGAAGGAGTTAATAAGTTTGTTAGAAGTTCTAAGTTTTTAAAAGTAAGGAAAATTCCTTTTTTCTGTAGCAGTTTTTTTTTTTTTTTATCCTCTGACTAAATGATTGTACTTGTAAGATTTATATGTTTTGATCTTGATACAAAATTACTCTTCAAAGGTTATTGATTTTAAAACTTCAAAATTTTCAACCAGGTACCTTAGAATATTCTTACTTTTACAAATAATAGTCTTATTTCAGGTAGTTTATGATTATTGAGATGATCAATATTTCTATTTAAATGCATTCTTCAATTACACTGTTATAATATTGAGAAATTTGTTAATTAGTTATTATTGCATCAACATCACTACAAAGTAAAAGATATTATGATAATATTAATGCCATCACAATCAAGTACATATTAACAATGATATCAAATTATTATGAGGGTTCTGCGTTTTGTTATAATTGTACATTCTGGATTTGAATATATTACTACAAATCACAAATATTATGAGAATACAATCAATTCAATTAACCTTTAAATACAAGTGAAATAGTGAACATAGGAGACATAATTTGACTAGGATCTAGTAACTTAAAGCATAAATTTAAGTTGTCACAATAATTATTATTGCATTTTCTAATATTATTTGAAATAGAGATGACTACTTAAGCTGAACCAGATTTCTGAAAGTTACAAAATTAACATTAGCTTCTTACTAATTGTTTCACTTTACTGAGTTTGAGTTAGTAAAAATTGTTGCTGAAAATATTTATAGTTAGAGACTCTCCCTCCTATATGTAGAAGGGGTTAAATTATTTTTGAAACATGTCCAAGGCTGCAGCCGCTTTTCAAGCTGCTGTGCTCTTTAACTCTTTAGTTACTGCATTTATAAAATTTGCCTCATTATTTTAAAACCTTGATGATTTATCACTTCCAGATGAATATTAATTTAAACTTCACTATTTCCAAATTATCCTTGATTAAAACTTCTTAACAAGGTTTCCTACATATACCAGTTATTCTTTCAGACCTCTGCTTAAAAAAGAATAAAACCTGTAGCCTGGCTTTTCCATACCTTAGGACAAATCTACATACCTGATTAAATATTTCTTTTAAATCATGAACTAGTATCCTTATATAATTTGCACTTATCATTTGCAATCCTCAAATTCAGTTTGATAAGCATTTTTGGCAAATTTGATTATTTTAATCCATATTTTACACACTGCAAGTCTTAATAGATAAGTTCTTCAATATAAAGTTTGTGCATATTTAAAATTAACTGAAATTCCATTTTCTAACTGTTAGTCAATAGATTTATACTATACCATCAGTATCTATTCAAATTCTTAGCAAACATGCATCCTAAAGAATTAGAGAAAGGGCTGTGAGTTTTGAGAAAAAGGAGCTATGTTTTGTGACTTGCCAAAATTATTTTTTGCTGAACTGAGGCAGCATGGATGATTCAATTTTGGCTTAAATTTTTCTCATGAACCATTCTCTGTTTAAAGGGGTCTAATTACAAAATATAACTCAATGGTATTGTTCTAATAATTTATGTTAAGATTTTCACTAACTTCAGTGTGATTAATGGTAGATTAAACTTGTGGCAATCCAAAAGGTTTTTACCACTCTCAGTTAGGCATTTAGATGCATTGATGATTCTGATTAGCTAAGAAAGTTTTAAATTGCACTTCTGAACCTCAGTACACAGTTCAGAATCACTGCCTTTTCTGTCTGAATAAAATTTTTTTAGATTGCATTTAGAATCCTTGTTAAATTTGATTAAATATATATCTCAGTATTTAACCTGTTGATAGAATTTGGTGGTGGGATCAAATCTGTCCCCTGTTATTGTCTTACTATTTCTTTGTTCCCTTTCTTATGGCCAGTAAGAAATGGAAGAAGAAAAGTAGACAAATTATCTTGTTGATTCTCGCCTTAATGAGAGCAGAGAATATGATTTCTTTTAATCAATTAAATTTTTTAGAGTTTAAAACACTCAGAAATCCATTGGAGATGTTATTTTTCTGAATTTCTCAAATTCCTCTGTCTGTCTTTCCCATTCCTCCGGAATGAATGAGAAAGAGAGAGAGAGATTTATTTTCTCCAAAATTCCATTGTGATCACAGACAAACAAAACCATTACAAACAGATTAGAGACACATAAACACAACATATAGACACACAGACTGTTCAAAAACATTTTTCCCGGGCATTTCACGCATACTCTAACAAATATAAGACATCCTATCAAAGATCAATAAATCACATCTTACGTGGCTAAAGAAATCTGGAGAAAAAAGAAAGTTTATTATTCAGAAAACTGATTAACTCTAGCAAGGAACTGGCTAAGCTAGGATGAATTCTTGGACTAAATTTAGTCATTAGTGGGGCCAGTGGTTGGCCTCCTTTCCATCTTCCCTGAAATCTCTTATCAGGTAATCTGTAACCATTTCGATGGAATTTGGAATTACAATTTTTCTTCCAGTGGTAACCTTTCTCACATCTGGGACACAAAGAGTTAGGGGCATTGGAACAAGAGTCTTTTGCAGTCTTTGAGCCCTTAATCATTTCAGAATATGTTTTTCCTTTCAGGGCTGCTGCGATGACTATACCCTGCATATATGCTGGAGTAAAGTCCTCACAAGCTTTCAAGTAGTCATCAATAGTCCCAGATTCTTTAATATTTTGAAGCATGCTCTGACACACCTTATTGGCATTGTCATAGGCAAACTTTTGGACTATTATCCGGATTGAATATTCATCATTTGTATATTTTGTTACTTCTTGATTTAACCTTTCTACAAAATCTGAGTATCTTTCCTCTGATCCTTGTCTAATCTCAGCCAAACCTGTGGACAGTTTCTTAGTTGCTGGGATCCTTTTCCAAGCCTCTAAGGCACACCTTGTACATTGAATTAGAGCTTCTCTAGGTAAATTAAGCTGATCAGCATGTAATTCCCATTCATCTATTCCAAGTAACATTTCTTTAGTAACTCTGATGCCCTGTTTTTTATTAATGGCTGCCTTCTGTTTTGCCACCCCATCAAATTCTGATTTCCAAAAGAGGTAGTCTCCTGCAGAAAGGGAATATTTTGCTATATGATTCCAATCCAAGGGAGTGATCCAAAGCCCTTCCAAAGTTTTCACCAAAGTTAAAGCGTATGGAGAAGCAGGACCATATGAAGAACAAGCTGTCTTAATTTCTTTTAACACTTTGTAGGGAAGAGGCTCCCATGTAGGAGCTACTTCTTCATCATCATCCAATTCATCTGCTCTAAAAATAATTGGGAAACAGAACGACGTGTCTCCGTCCTTCTGAGCATTTTTTATTGCCCCTTTAAACCCTATATTCTGGGGCTGGGGCTGTGGAATTGGAGCTTCAAGCAGCAGAGGCTCCTCTGCTGTTATCTCTCTTTCCTCTTTGGAAGAGAGGTTTTTAGGTGGGGGAGGGTCTGCTGCTTGTGGCTTTTTCCTTCGAATTTTAAAGTTCCAGTTTGATTTACAAGGAGCCTTTTCCTCCTCCTCTGATTCTAACATTGAAACCTTAAAGATTTCATTCTCTGCATTTTGACCAGATAACAAAATTGTTTTTTCAGCAGACGAAACTTTTACTGGCACTTGTTCTAGTCCATGCTCAATACAATAAGTTTTCAAATCATTGCCAACTTTTTGCCAGAATTCTAAGGGAATCCATGGGCTACAATTTTTAATAAGATCAAGAAATTTAGTGAGCTGTTCTTTACTAATTTTTGCCCCCCATTTCCTGAGGGTATAATCAGTTATAGCAATAAAAAGAATTCTTTCCTTTGATTCACTGTGCCCCATGGTGTTTGTTTGTCTTAAATTGAAAAGATAAAAGATAAAAGTTACTCACCTCGAATCCCCCACGTTCTCCTCTCTGTGAGCCAGCAGCGAAACCGGAGGGGGGTGGGGATGAGTCTCCTAGCCACCTGAATTTAGGAAGCGCTTTGGCTTGAGGGGAAAAGGTATTCGCACTGCTCAGAAAGCCCCCGCGTTAGGCGCCATTCATATAGGGGGCCATGCCTCTATATGATTTTTTGGGGTCCTGAGCGGCG
>NW_025395099.1:0-1443 GCF_016433145.1 Gracilinanus agilis | reverse complement strand
TGACATAGGCACTCAGAGATATAAATTTTCCCCTGAGTACTGCTTTGGCTTTATCCCCTAGATTTTAATATATTGTCTCCTCATTGTCATTCTCTTCATTGAAATCAATAATTGTTTCTTTGATTTGTGTTTTGATCTACCAGTTTTGAAGAATTAGATTATTTAGTTTCCAATTAATTTAAAATTTTCCTCTCCATGAACCCTTATTAATTAGAATTTTTATTACATTATGATCTGGAAAAGTTGCATTTATTTTTTCTGATTTTCTGCATTTGTTTGTAATGTTTTATGCCCTAGTGTATGGTTGATCTTTGTGTATGTACTATGTCCTTCTGAAAAGAAGGTATATTCCTTTTTATCCCTATTCAATTTTCTCCAGATCTCTATTAACTCTAATTTTCCTAACTTTTCATTAAGTTCATTCACTTCTTTCTCATTTATTTTTTTCATTTGATTTAGTTCTATTGATGGGGGGAAGGTTGAGGTCCCCCACTAGTGTGGTTTTACTATCTATTTCCTCCTTAAGCTCCTTCAGTTTCTCCTTTAAAAATCTGTATGCTATACCATTTCATGTATTAATTTTTACAATTGATATCACTTCATTATTTATAGCAACTTTTAGCAAGATGCAATTTCCTTCCTTATCTCTTTTAGTCAGATCAACTTTTACTTCAGTTTGTCCATTGATGATTGCTACTCCTGGGATACTGTTTTTTTTTTTTTTTGTTTTGTTTTGTTTTGTTTTGTTTTTGTTTTTGCTTTAGATGATACGTAATAAATTCTGCTCCAGCCTATTAACTTGAATCTATGTGTGCCATCCTGACTCAACTGTTTCTTTAGTAAACAAATATAGCAGAATTATGATTTTCAATCCACTTTGCTCTCTGCTTCCATTTTATGGGTGAGTTCATCCCATTCACTTTCAGAATTATGATTACTAACTGTATTGCTCTCCATCTTATTTTCCCTTTTTCATCCTGCTCTATTACCTTTCACTCTATTTCTCGTCAGCAATATTTTCCTTTTCATCCTCTCCCAAATCCTCCCTTTCCAATTATCTCCCTCATCCTTTGTCTTACTCCTCTTCTACTTCTCTGTATGTTAAGATTGAATCCTATTCCCTAGTGAATATATATTTTTTTTTTACTCTGAGCCAGTTATGATGAGTGTAAAGCTTAAGAGTTGCCTGCCACACTACTCTTATTCTCCCCTCATCATCATTACTGTAAGATTGGTTGGAGAGGATTTTCATGGTGAATTTGAGATTCTCTACTGTACTTCGCCATCTTCCCAGTCACTCTCCTCCATTGATAATGTGCCTGTAGCCTCACTTGATAATGTACCTCCCCATTTATTGGATTACCAGATTACCAGAAAACTCTTGTTACATGACTTATATCCAGAGAGTTTTACTCAAAGAATATCAGTATGAAAAATATGAGC
>NW_025395098.1:0-7529 GCF_016433145.1 Gracilinanus agilis | reverse complement strand
TGGGTTTGTACCCCAAAGAGATCATTGATCAACAGACTTGTACGAAAATATTTATAGCTGCGCTTTTTGTGGTGGCAACAAACTGGAAAAGGAGGGTATGTCCTTCAATTGGGGAATGGCTGAACAAACTGTGGTATATGCAGGTGATGGAATACTATTGTACTAAAAGGAATAATAAACTGGAGGAGTTCCAGGCGAACTGGAGAGACCTCCAGGAACTGATGAAGAGGGAAAGGATCATAAGGGTTGGGGGTTTTTTTCAGTTGTGAACAGTTTTCAGATGAAGAAATCAAAACCATATATAGGTACATGAAAAAATGTTCTAAATCATTCCTGTTTAGGGAAATGCAAAGCAAAACAATTCTGAGGTGTCATCTCACATCAATCAGACAGTCTAAAGTGACAAAGGGACAAATTGACAAATATTAGAGTGGATGTGGAGAAATGGGGATACACACATTGCTAGAAATGTAACTGATTCTGAGAATTTGGGAGAGCAATTTGGAATTATGCCCAGAGAGCTATAAAACTGTATATAGCTTTAGACTCTACCACACTATTGCTGGGTCCATTTCCCAAAGAGAAAGAAAAAAAGAGAAAAAATGTATATGTTCCAAATGATTTCTAGCAGCTCTCTTTGTGGTGGCAAAGAATAGGAAATTGAGGAGATACCCATCAATTAGGGAATAGCTAAACAAACTGTGAAATATGATTGTGATAGAATAATACTGTGCCATAAGAAATGATGAGCAGATTAATTTTTTTAAAACTTGGAAAGAACTACATGAGATAATGAAGAATGAATTGAGTAGAACCAAAAGAACATTATATACAGCTATGCATCTGTTAGAATAACTTGTGAATGTTCACCTCCAGAAAATGAACTGAGAAGTGGAAACACAAAAGATGTAATCTATATAATATTATATCTTTTCAATACCTTCTATGATGTGGAGATGGGAATAAAGGGCTGAGATAACTGGAAATAAATCCTATTTTTTTTAAAGAAGTTCTAAGTATGAGAAATTCCAGATGAAGGGCAGGGTGGAACATTTCTAGAGTAGAGAGCGCAAAATTTAGTCTAGAAAAAAAACCAATTTTCTCACTACAAGAAACTCTTGATTTAAAGAAGCAACTCATTTGTCTGATCTCAGACTTACTACAGACTTGCATAAACAATTTTCTTCCTTTCACAAAAGATTTTTCCTTCAGGGATTTTTTGGGATTTTTTGGACTACTAGCTTTAACCTTGACCAGACTGGCTCTCCTAATGGGGCAAACTACCACAAAGCAAAGCAATGGCAAACCTTGTCATACTTAAAAGAACAATGGCAGTAATTTAGTGTTCCACATGGCCTTGATGATTTTTTTCACCTCCTCTGTGATTCCATCAGTGGGAAATTTTCCTTTGCCTATGAAGATCTGAATCTGTCCAGCAAACTTAATAATCTTATATTCTGAAATTCTCAGAGGATAAGTGACTTACTTAAGGTCATACAGTCAGTATGTGACAAAAGTAGTACTTAAATTTAGGTCTTTTCAAGACTAGATATATTCTTCCCCACACTTCTCTCTCCTTTCATTGATACAAGGAAAAAAACTACTAGGACTGTGTCAAAAAAAAAGTCACCCTTTCCAATCTTGTTTCTCTCATTCATCATTAAGACTGACAAATAGAGCAACAGATCACCAAAATTCTGCCAAGAATAATGAATGGAAAACTGGCAGGAAAGAAGAAGGGCACAGTGTCCAGAGAGAGAGGGAAGCTGATCTGAGAATCTGCATGTTATTCCTTTGGTAAAGCAAGCTAATTCTTTTGGCTCCAAGAGTAGTTTATGCTTTGAATAGCAAACCCAAAGTTCATATATTCCTGGGAAAAAATGAAACAAATAAAGGAGAACAAAATCCAAACAGGACAGAAGTCAACAAAAATTTCTTCAACAATATTTCTTTATTGGATGTGTAAATTATAAGTATTATGGCTGAGACATCTATTAATGCTGAGTACAATTGTGACTCAAGTGTTTCCATCACAGGCCCCCTAATTTGGATGATACACATTGGTACAAATAAACAGGACCATACTGCAACTCAAAAGTTCATCCAAAACCTGGCTTGCCCTCCCTTCTGGACATATTTTATAGGTTATATCCACAGTGCTCTGGCAGAAGAAACAACAAGATGTGGAAAAGAAAAGAACATTGCCTTTAAGAATGTAGTGGGGGAAATGGTAATGCTCCAGGCAAGAGTTCCAGGAATTATGTCTTCTTTCTTCCAGCTTGTGAAGTATCTGCCCTTTCTCCAGGATAGAGTTGGGAGTCAGCCTCACTTTATTGTTGACTTTTGGTTGGGGTTTTTTTACAACGTGATCAGTTCCTGAAATATCACACCTTCTCCTCTTCCTCACTGAACCCTGCTTATTATAAAGGGAAAAATAAATAAATTAAGCTGCCACATCTGAGAATGTATGTACTATTGGGTGTTTCATCATCTGTCCTCTGGGATCAATTATCTATTGCAAATAATCACCTTTCTGCTACTTCATTGTTATCTCTATCATATTATTATAGCAATATTGTATATTATATAGTATATATTATACATATAATATGCATTCTCTATAATAATGTATATTATTTTCCTTATTCTTCTTTCTTCCATGCATTAATCATACAACTCTTTGCTTATTTCTCAGAATCCTTCAATACATTGTTTCTCATAGTTCAATAATATTTCTCAGAATCCTTCAATATGTTGTTTCTCATAGTTCAATAATATTCCATTATCTTCATATACCAAGTTATTGAGCCAATCTTCAATCAATGTGCACATACTTGTTTCTAGATTTTTTAATACCACAAAAAGTGCTGCTATAAATATTTTGATACATATGAAGCCTTTGTGCATTTGATCTCATTGGGTTTTCTATACAATGGTGGGTTGTCATGGGCATTTCAGTTACTTTTTTTACATAGTTCCAAATTGCTTTTCAGAACAGACCATTTCACAGCTGCATCAACAATAATGCGTTCATGTTTTACTGAAGACTGTTGAGCGCTTGATACTTCAAGCTTTTGGTTGTTGTGAGGTTAAAGATATAACGATACCCTATGCATGCTTTCCAAAGGACTTTATATTATAAGCTAATTAGAAAATGAACTTTACAAGCACCTTCCTTTAAGGCTGTTTGACAGAGAAAAAAGAGAGTGTATAATTAATTGGCTAAGGTAATGGATACACAAAGCCAAAGCTAAGATTTCTGTAAGGAGCCATGATGGCACTTAAAGGTTCTCCCAAAATTCACTTCCACAAAACATTATTTCATCTCTTTAATCAGCAAATATTTATTGAAGGCAGATTAATTGCGAGGCGCTGTGCTGAATATGTACACAAAGCTGATGATCACACATTCTTTAATATAAAAGCAAATGAGTTTGTCTTACATATGTCATCCACCCGGCAGTTTCCTATTTTCTGCGTCTTTGTCTCTCGAGAACTGTACACTCATGACTTCTCATACTAAGAGAATTCTGGAGTACAGAACCAAGAATTTCCTTTGGTGGCATTGTATTCAAGAAATTATTTTAAGTCGAAATATAAGCTTCTTAATAGACTTATTGTCATACTGAAAGGCAGCTATTACAGGCAACAAAATCCTGAATTTAGACGCAAAAGATGAGACCTAGGTCTGTATTTTCCTTGTCCTATCACTTTGTGCCTCAGCCGCAGTTTTTTCATTTGTAAATAGGGATGATCTCTACTGTCAGCCTTGCAAAATTATTTTGAGGATCAAATGAAATAGTATGTATGTTTTCCATGAATGTCAGCAATAATTATCAGTGTCAAATGGCATGTCTTCAAGCAGAGTGGCTAGGGGAGAAAGACAATAAGTCGGGAGTCAGTGGACCTGGATTCTAATCCCTGTTCTTCTACTTCTGCCTTTGTGATCTTGGACAAGTCATTTAAACCCTTTGGGGATACCTAGTCCCTTATCTGTAAAATGAGGACTTGGACTCTCAGGCCTCTTTCAACTTCAAGTCTATGAAAGTGACAATCTTTCCTGATGAAAAACCTCCCTGGATAAACCACATGCAGAGCATGGCCAAAGGAATAAAAACCCTAAACTTTTACAACGGTATCTCCTGACTACCATACACAAAGATGGCTTCTCAATCATAAAATTATTTAATGCCTACTATGTGCCAGGCACTCTCCCTTTCTTGAGTTTGCCAAGAAAAACAGCAAGCTCTCAAGGAAGCAAATTCCCCAAAAGATTCAACATTTTGCCAAAACTAAGACATCACAGTCACAAGTATGTTTCGGATTGTGGAATTTACATCTGTAAAATGAATTTCTGCAAAGAGAGTTCTCTTTCCTAAGTGACTCCCAATACAAAAACAGAGCTATGTTCCTACAGAAATATACCTTCTATAGCCTGTGCTGAAATACTTGTTAAGGGGCAGCTAGGTGGTTTAGTGCATCGAACCTAGAGTTGGGAGAACCTGGGTTCAAATTCGGCTGGCCTCAGACACTTCCTCTCTGTGTGGCCCTAAGTAAGTCACTTAACCCCATTTACCTGGTCTTGCTCTTCTGTCATAGAGTTGTTATAAAGTAAAGATTTTGGGGGCAGCGGGGTAGCTCAGTGGATTGAGAGTCAGGCCTAGAGACAGGAGGTCCTAGGTTCAAATCTGGCCTCAGACACTTCCCAGCTGTGTGACCCTGGGTAAGTCACTTGACCCCCATTGCCCACCCTTACCACTCTTTCACCTATAAGTCAAGACAGAGAAGTTAAGGGTTTAAAAAAAAAGTAAAGATTTTTTAAAAATTAAAGCTGAAAAAAAGCAAAAACAGCAACAACAAAAGAAAATATTCGTTAAGGAATAATAATTGTTCCCATTCATATTCACTTTGAGGTTTACAAAACTTCCCTTTGTAATAATCGTATGAGGAAAGTGATGAAAGTATTATCATCTCTTTTTTTATAGATGAGAAACTGAGGTTTTTAACAATAGCAAACATTTATGTATCACTTTAAGGTCTGCAAAATGTATTACGAATATTATTTTACTTGCTTCTCACAACAACTCTGCTATTATTATCTCCATTTGGAAAATGATGAGGAAACTGAGGCAAACAGAAGTTAAGTGACTTGCTGAAGTCATACAGAGAGTAATGTTCTGAAGGTAAATTTGATCTCCTATCTTCCTGTCACCAGGTCAGGACTCTATCCACTGGGCCACCTTGTAAATGCCATAGATGGCACACTTCCAACTCCCAATGTTTTTCCTGTTAACACCACAACAGCTTAGTAGAGTGACATAACTTAGGGAGGGCCAGATTGAGATGTGGTATGTGGGCTGGAAACTCTCTATGTAGATCCCAACTGTTCACTTTTCCTTCATGGCATATATTTTCAATATTTTGGAAATTTCACAAACCAGGAATTGTCAAACCCATCATTGTATATCCTCTTTTTACATTCACATTTCCACAAGCTTAGAGTTACTCTTTTGGGGCAACTAGGTGGCCAAGTGGATAGAGTCAAGAAGTGAACAGAGCCTGGAAGACTTGAGATATTTAGCCTCAGATGTTCACTGGCTATGTGACCTGGACAAAATCACTTACCCTCTATTTGCCTTGGTTTCCTCATCCACAGATGGCCCTACACAGCATTATGTGGCTTCTCCTTTTTGCATTAATTTCTTGCATCTTTCTTCCTGTGCCAGATTGTTATTGAGGATCTTAAGACTGTTTAGTTGAAGAGGAGATATTATTTAAACCCAGGAATAGGTGTAGACACTTGAAATGTTGGGGAAAAAAAACTAAGGTCTCTTTTTTTAAAAGTAAGAGTAGGTTTTTTTAATTAAAGAGGGTACTTAAAATGTTTTTTTTAAACTAGAGTCTTTTTTCTTTCTTAAGTAAGAGTAGTTCTTAAAATTAAAGTAGGCACCTGAAATGTTTGGAGAAAACAACTAGGGTCTCTTTTCTTTTTTAAGGAAGAATAGGTCTTAAAATTAAAGTAGACACCTGAAATTTTTTTTAAGCTAGGGTCTTTTGTCTTTTTTTAAGTAAGAGTAGGTCTTAAAATTAAAGTAGGCACCGGAAATGTTTTTAAAAAACCAGTCTCTTTTGTTTTAAGTAAAAGTAGGTCTTAAAATTAAAACTTTAAGACTTGACTCATTACTAGCTAATATGCAAATCATTACCCCATCTTCCAATAATCGGATCAAAGGTTTAGAACCCTAGAGGTCTAGTTCATCCCTCTTATTTTACAGAAACTGAAACCTCAACAGGTTACTCAATCTGTTCAAAATTATTCAGAAAGCAGAACCTAGATTGAACCTCAGACCCTCTAGCTACAAAACAAACACTCTGTCATTCAATGCCACCCAGTAAATGTTTTAAGTATAAGAAATATCCTGAAAAATCAGAGAACCATTATCAGAACTTTATCCATTCCCCCATCTTCAAATCCAAATGAGTTGGATTTTTCTGTGTTAATATTATGGATTTTATAAGACTTTCTTAGTCTGTATGTCTCCCTGATGAAATTTTTATGTCACAATTACTATTCCTTACTCCAAAGTCTTTTGGGTGAGTTTGACATTATTCTACAAGAAAATATGAATTATCTCCTAAAAGCCTAGCTGGATATTTGTTATACTTATGACTTTAGACACAAAAAAATGGATCTTTTCTTCCTGACATCTCAGCCTTTTCTTTATAATTTCTAAATCATAGATCTTTCCATTTTCAGGTTCTTTAACTAAAAGTAAAGCACCTAAATTAGTTCTGCCAATACTTTTTGGGATGTTAAATACTAAAATTGGATGGCTACAAAAGCCTCCTCTTTTCCTTCATATAAACAGTTTTCCTCAACCTGACATTCATAATTTGAATGCTTGGGGACCTGTTTTTGCTTGAAGACTTCACTTTATAAAAAACTAGAGACTTTTTTAGTGAGAATCCAGGATTTCTTATCCCTCTCAAGCACAGGGGCAGAAAGGAGCATCAGCTTAGATCTATGCTTTAGATATTGATAGTCATTGCTTAAATTTTTAAAGTTTTATTGATGCTTTTTGGTTTTACACTGTACTTATTTCCAACAATACCCAGCACCACCAAATGAGGTCTACCTTCTAACAAGTTTGACAGTCCCTTATCAAGATGGTGACATTTCTTCATCTCCTTTGTGGGTCTCATTGGCCATTAAAAGCACTCACTAATTATAATTTCATTTTGTATCTGTTTTATCAGCAGTGCAAAGTGACAGCTTTCTGTAATCTTTCATTAAAAAACCATGAACCTGAGACATTTTCTATATTCAACTTCCAAGTTTTTCTTTCTGAGTACCTCTTCTGTTAATCAGGGGCTCCTCATTTGGGGAGCTAATAAGTTCTGGCTTTCTATATTAGTTTCTACTCTCTAAAAAGAATTTTAAAATAAAAGTTTCATTTATAATAACCTTGTTTTCTAACTTTCCACTGAAAGGTGAAAACATTTAGAATCATTAAAAAGAAATAAATTAA
>NW_025395097.1:0-5981 GCF_016433145.1 Gracilinanus agilis | reverse complement strand
AAAGAGGGGTCTCAGATTTTTATCTATTCTCTTATTGGCTTCCCACATATTTCCTCCTTTTTTTTTTTTTTTTTTTTTTTTTTTTTTTTTTTTTTTGAGTGGAGTTATAGCGAATGGTCACAACTATCAGTTATAGAGAGTTTACAAACTACAAGAGGTTCTGTTCAGATTTATAGATTATGGTAATCGACCATGTGTCTCTCTATTGCTCTCAATATCTTTTCCTTTTGTTTTAAATTGAAAAGATTTTAGTTCAATTTGAATTTGCCTTATTGAAGATCTGAGTGATCTAATGAGAAATGAAAAGCAAAACAGAACCATAACAAATAAAATAGGGCATTCACATGTTGGGGTGTGTGAATCTCTCTTATGAGATCCAAGGGAAGTTAGTCTCCCTGAAGGCTCTTGCATACGTAACTAACTTTTAAGTTACACAAATTTGAGGATAAAAAGAAAAGAGGACAAAAACAATGATCAAATGATTGCCAGACGCATTGACAAAAAGCCAATTAGGGGGCAGTCCCCTTTGGCACAAGAGTGTACATTCAAAACAGATGCATTCAATTCCCCATATTTCATTTAACTGCACCCCAAAGTTCATTATGGGATCTTCTTAATGCAGTGTAGATCTCTGCAGGCATCTTCATGGTGTCTTCTTCCAAACAGGTTCATCGTCTGGATTCTGGGGATGTGGCAAACTTCTTATCTTGAAATTACTCTCAAAAGAATTTCAACTTTACATTATAGATTATAAAACATACATTCTCCCCTGAAGAGGGTTAAGGCTAACATCCAGATCAGTTAAGGATACATGACTGAGTTTGGGGGTTGTATAAATCAATTTGTAAAAGAAATTTTTTTTTTAAATTTAAAAAATTCAAATAAAAGAGAGAAGAAAATATCTTGTGAATGAAATGCAAAATATCAAAGTCTTATGGGCAAAAATGTAGGGGAAATTAAACTCATAGCAGGTCCTTGTATCAAGGCCCAAGTAAAGTGATTTAAGCAATGGTGCAAGTACCCGTTTAGAAGCCAGGTCTATAGAAAGTTACCACACTTATAAGAGAAAGAAAAGGACCAAATTTTTTTTGTGAGAAAGGGAAGTGTCTTTCCCTGGTCTGATTTGCCTGCACTTGAGCCAAGATAATGGCCAACCTTTGGTACTTAACCAGGGTGAAGTTCAAGGAAGTCCAGCCTCTAACATATGTCAGAAAAACTGCAACCCCGAACCCCAATCACTAAGTTTAAGTCCTTTGGTATTGGCATGAGAAAGTTTTGTCAATCCTTCTTGGATTGGTACAGTCTTTTTTTGACCTTGTAGTGCTAGGCCCTGTGCAGTTTCTTACCAATCCCATTGGACTGGGTAGTCTCCTTGACCCTGTGGCTCTTTTGTTCTCTTCTCCTGTAATCAGACAGAATCATTAATTGTAGTCCCATGGTATTTACCAATTCATGGCAGGTTTCCATAGACTTAAGGCTTTGTGGGTATGTTTTAATATTAAAATTATATTACTTTGAAATAAAAAAGGATTAACATTGATTTTATGTACTTTAAGTATAAAAAATAAGAAAAAGGGAAAAAGTCAATTCTATAAAAAATTAAAAGGAAAAGCAATAATAAAATTAAAAATTCAGGGAAAAATACAATGTTTTTAAGTAAAAAAATGTTTTAAAATTCAAAATTATATATATATATTTTAGATTTAGTGAAATGCCTTTTACCCAAAACTCAGATCCATTTCCTGTATGAATAAAACCTCGATCCCCATATTATAATTCTGGAGTATTATTTGTTTCTTTGTATTTGTAATTAGTTATTCAAATTGATGGTCAGAAAATTATACAAATAAATTAATTTACAAGAGGTTCAAACAAACTTTCACTGAAACAATTCTTAGGATATGTACAGTTTTTTAAGTAAACAGTGGAACATATAGCCTTGCTTTACATATTCAAATTTCTGGGGCTTCAATTTTTATATCACTTTGCTTTGAATAAGGAAAAAGGAGGGAAGGGAGTATAATATTGTTTGACTTGAGGTAAGAGTCAAGGATTATTTATCAATGACATCTTTCTTTTGAATGGTGAATCCAAATCAATAATCCACAAATGAGTAATATCAGTTGTAAATCCAATGACTTTTACCTTAAATAGTAATTGTTACCAATAGCATTTGAAAGTTTTCCAAGATTTACATACCCAATGAAAAATTATAATGTTACAAAATATGATAAACAAATTTTCTTTTTCAATAATTTCTCAATGAATAAATTGATTCTTTTTTGTAATATAGAAAAGAGTGAACAACTTTGCTTGGAATTAAGTTTTCATCAATGTTATCTTGAATAGAGAGGGTTCTGCGTTTTGTTATAATTGTACATTCTGGATTTGAATATATTACTACAAATCACAAATATTATGAGAATACAATCAATTCAATTAACCTTTAAATACAAGTGAAATAGTGAACATAGGAGACATAATTTGACTAGGATCTAGTAACTTAAAGCATAAATTTAAGTTGTCACAATAATTATTATTGCATTTTCTAATATTATTTGAAATAGAGATGACTACTTAAGCTGAACCAGATTTCTGAAAGTTACAAAATTAACATTACCTTCTTACTAATTGTTTCACTTTACTGAGTTTGAGTTAGTAAAAATTGTTGCTGAAAATATTTATAGTCAGAGACTCTCCCTCCTATATGTAGAAGGGGTTAAATTATTTTTGAAACATGTCCAAGGCTGCAGCCGCTTTTCAAGCTGCTGTGCTCTTTAACTCTTTAGTTACTGCATTTATAAAATTTGCCTCATTATTTTAAAACTTTGATGATTTATCACTTCCAGATGAATATTAATTTAAACTTCACTATATCCAAATTGTCCCTGATTAAAACTTCTTAACAAGGTTTCCTACATATACCAGTTATTCTTTCAGACCTCTGCTTAAAAAAGAATAAAACCTGTAGCCTGGCTTTTCCATATCTTAGGACAAATCTACATACCTGATTAAATATTTATTTTAAATCATGAACTAGCATCCTTATATAATTTGCAATCCTCAGATTCAGTTTGATAAGCATTTTTGGCAAATTTGATTATTTAAAACTGTATTTTATATACTGCAAGTCTTAATAGATAACTTCTTCAATATAAAGTTTGTGCATATTTAAAATTAACTGAAATTCCATTTTCTAACTGTTAGTCAATAGATTTATACTATACCATCAGTATCTATTCAAATTCTTAGCAAACATGCATCCTAAAGAATTAGAGAAAGGGCTGTGAGTTTTGAGAAAAAGGAGCTATGTTTTGTGACTTGCCAAAATTATTTTTTGCTGAACTGAGGCAGCATGGATGATTCAATTTTGGCTTAAATTTTTCTCATGAACCATTCTCTGTTTAAAGGGGTCTAATTACAAAATATAACTCAATGGTATTGTTCTAATAATTTATGTTAAGATTTTCACTAACTTCAGTGTGATTAATGGTAGATTAAACTTGTGGCAATCCAAAAGGTTTTTACCACTCTCAGTTAAGCATTTAGATGCATTGATGATTCTGATTAGCTAAGAAAGTTTTAAATTGCACTTCTGAACCTCAGTACACAGTTCAGAATCACTGCCTTTTCTGTCTGAATAAAATTTTTTTAGATTGCATTTAGAATCCTTGTTAAATTTGATTAAATATATATCTCAGTATTTAACCTGTTGATAGAATTTGGTGGTGGGATCAAATCTGTCCCCTGTTATTGTCTTACTATTTCTTTGTTCCCTTTCTTATGGCCAGTAAGAAATGGAAGAAGAAAAGTAGACAAATTATCTTGTTGATTCTCGCCTTAATGAGAGCAGAGAATATGATTTCTTTTAATCAATTAAATTTTTTAGAGTTTAAAACACTCAGAAATCCATTGGAGATGTTATTTTTCTGAATTTCTCAAATTCCTCTGTCTGTCTTTCCCATTCCTCCGGAATGAATGAGAAAGAGAGAGAGAGATTTATTTTCTCCAAAATTCCATTGTGATCACAGACAAACAAAACCATTACAAACAGATTAGAGACACATAAACACAACATATAGACACACAGACTGTTCAAAAACATTTTTCCCGGGCATTTCACGCATACTCTAACAAATATAAGACATCCTATCAAAGATCAATAAATCACATCTTACGTGGCTAAAGAAATCTGGAGAAAAAAGAAAGTTTATTATTCAGAAAACTGATTAACTCTAGCAAGGAACTGGCTAAGCTAGGATGAATTCTTGGACTAAATTTAGTCATTAGTGGGGCCAGTGGTTGGCCTCCTTTCCATCTTCCCTGAAATCTCTTATCAGGTAATCTGTAACCATTTCGATGGAATTTGGAATTACAATTTTTCTTCCAGTGGTAACCTTTCTCACATCTGGGACACAAAGAGTTAGGGGCATTGGAACAAGAGTCTTTTGCAGTCTTTGAGCCCTTAATCATTTCAGAATATGTTTTTCCTTTCAGGGCTGCTGCGATGACTATACCCTGCATATATGCTGGAGTAAAGTCCTCACAAGCTTTCAAGTAGTCATCAATAGTCCCAGATTCTTTAATATTTTGAAGCATGCTCTGACACACCTTATTGGCATTGTCATAGGCAAACTTTTGGACTATTATCCGGATTGAATATTCATCATTTGTATATTTTGTTACTTCTTGATTTAACCTTTCTACAAAATCTGAGTATCTTTCCTCTGATCCTTGTCTAATCTCAGCCAAACCTGTGGACAGTTTCTTAGTTGCTGGGATCCTTTTCCAAGCCTCTAAGGCACACCTTGTACATTGAATTAGAGCTTCTCTAGGTAAATTAAGCTGATCAGCATGTAATTCCCATTCATCTATTCCAAGTAACATTTCTTTAGTAACTCTGATGCCCTGTTTTTTATTAATGGCTGCCTTCTGTTTTGCCACCCCATCAAATTCTGATTTCCAAAAGAGGTAGTCTCCTGCAGAAAGGGAATATTTTGCTATATGATTCCAATCCAAGGGAGTGATCCAAAGCCCTTCCAAAGTTTTCACCAAAGTTAAAGCGTATGGAGAAGCAGGACCATATGAAGAACAAGCTGTCTTAATTTCTTTTAACACTTTGTAGGGAAGAGGCTCCCATGTAGGAGCTACTTCTTCATCATCATCCAATTCATCTGCTCTAAAAATAATTGGGAAACAGAACGACGTGTCTCCGTCCTTCTGAGCATTTTTTATTGCCCCTTTAAACCCTATATTCTGGGGCTGGGGCTGTGGAATTGGAGCTTCAAGCAGCAGAGGCTCCTCTGCTGTTATCTCTCTTTCCTCTTTGGAAGAGAGGTTTTTAGGTGGGGGAGGGTCTGCTGCTTGTGGCTTTTTCCTTCGAATTTTAAAGTTCCAGTTTGATTTACAAGGAGCCTTTTCCTCCTCCTCTGATTCTAACATTGAAACCTTAAAGATTTCATTCTCTGCATTTTGACCAGATAACAAAATTGTTTTTTCAGCAGACGAAACTTTTACTGGCACTTGTTCTAGTCCATGCTCAATACAATAAGTTTTCAAATCATTGCCAACTTTTTGCCAGAATTCTAAGGGAATCCATGGGCTACAATTTTTAATAAGATCAAGAAATTTAGTGAGCTGTTCTTTACTAATTTTTGCCCCCCATTTCCTGAGGGTATAATCAGTTATAGCAATAAAAAGAATTCTTTCCTTTGATTCACTGTGCCCCATGGTGTTTGTTTGTCTTAAATTGAAAAGATAAAAGATAAAAGTTACTCACCTGGAATCCCCCACGTTCTCCTCTCTGTGAGCCAGCAGCGAAACCGGAGGGGGGTGGGGATGAGTCTCCTAGCCACCTGAATTTAGGAAGCGCTTTGGCTTGAGGGGAAAAGGTATTCGCACTGCTCAGAAAGCCCCCGCGTTAGGCGCCATTCATATAGGGGGCCATGCCTCTATATGATTTTTTGGGGTCCTGAGCGGCG
>NW_025395096.1:0-2025 GCF_016433145.1 Gracilinanus agilis | reverse complement strand
TTTAGCTAAATTTACTTAAGAGTCTTTGCTCAGGGGCAAGCATAATTTTTAGGGTAAATAAAATGGCAAAGTTTTTGACAGAAATTTGAAAGGCCAAATGAGAACAATTAAGAACGGTGATACTTATCGGTTCCAGTGAAATCTTGGGGCTCCTTCCGATTTCTCATAGTTGTCTTCTTCAGAGAATCTTTCAGATTCGGATTCTGAATCTTGTCCATGCTTTTGGCTCCTAAGTACCTAGTTGGTTCCTAGTCTTGAGATAAAAGTGCTCCAGGGGTTGTGAATAAAATCCCTTTAACAAGCCATATAACAAACTTGACCTTAATAAGTTTTACTCACTTCACCCACACTCTGGAACTGGGGTGGTAAAATGCAGGGTATTCCTAGAAATTTCTTAAGGATTTTCCCAGGTGAGGAATTCCTTTCTCTAATATCGGTCATGTGCCAATGATCATCTATCAGAAAAATAATGCTCACAAAATAAATAAATGCCAAATTGGATTAGTTCTCTCCACTCAAAAAGGAAAACTCAATTCCCTATAGGAACCTGCATTCCCTGGTCTTTTTAAAACAAAAACTAATCTATTGTAATGGTTTTACTCTGGAAATTTACCTTAAAAACTCCAAAAATCTGGCTATAGTTCATGATCCCTTTTAAAACACATAAACTTCTCTCAACCCAAAACTTTGGATTACTAAGGAAAAGCTAAGAATTACCTTCAACTCAGAATACCTGTCCAATTCCCTTCTATCTTCTTACTCCGTCCTTGGCTCCAAATTACCTTTCTCTCAGCCTGGCCTCAAAAGCCTTCCTTTTGGCCTAAGGCTAAAGCGGCTCCTTCAGAGGAAAATTGTTGGTCAGTTTAAAATCCTTCAGTTTCCTTCCCATTCAAAGCCAAGCCTTTCCCTAACCATATCTTGTCATTTTACAATGACCAAAAATGAACCATCTTTACTTCTGAACACCAGCTAATCAGAAAAACCTCGCTCTCTGGAAACAAATAACAGCTTGAAAAAAAATGTGAACTTAACAGCATTTGAATAACAAATTTAACATCTAGAACAAATGTATCCCATTACCAACATTATTAAAACAGTGCACTTTGTATACACTATTGCACACATTATGCCAAAACTGGGAAGAAAAGGTTAGAATTTTAAAGTTAGGAATCTCGACCTCCTTTTGCCTTTTGCTGGATCTCCTCCTATCCAGATCTCCAGCTCCTGTCCCGTCTCTTCAGCTTTTGGGAGGAATTAATTGTTAACACAACTTTAGACCTTTAAATCACAAGCTTTAAGGTTATTAGTGAATCCTTTTTAAAACACATCACAAATGCAATATAAGCAAAACCTTGAGGAAATGAGAAGAATTCCAGAACTTAAGTTCTTTAAGCTTCTGTGAGAAGCTCTTTTGCAAAAATTTACAACCATTTAACTTTAAACCCTTAAACCTTGGCTTTCCAGTTCATGAAGCAACTTTCTCCATTTAATCCACTTAAATGTACCTTCAGGCTCCCCCCACTCCAGCTCAGCTTCCCATTCAGAGCTTTCAGCCTGCCATTCACACCTCTGAACTCCTCTCCTTGCTCTTCTACTCCACACATGCTTCACCCACTTTCCATGCGACAACACACACTCTAATACTTAGTCACACTCGGGGCTTGTAGTGGCCAGCTTACCTTGGAATTTGACTTTGTCGCCCTTTGCCATTTATCTAGATATTCGCATGCATTAGGCCCATACTTTGAAAACATATCTCTTGCCGCCATTGGTAGGTGGTTCTTCGGATGTTGGTTATTTCCACCTCCTGGGTCCACAGATTTATTTTACTGTCCCCCATTTTTCCATGTCAACACCCCCCCGTTTTGGTCAAGACTAAACATCGCTGACCAACAATGGAACTCTCACTAATGGTGGGGAAATCTTAGGGTACAGGTATGGGTGATTGGCACTTGGGGGCACTCCCCAGTGCCCGGCACATTGACAATTGTGCCAGAGAAAGGTAGGCAGTCTACCCTTGGCATA
>NW_025395095.1:0-1184 GCF_016433145.1 Gracilinanus agilis | reverse complement strand
ACAGTGGATAGAACACTAGGTCTGTAGTCAGGAAGACCTGAGTTCAGATCTGCTCTCAGACAATGGCTGGACAAGTCATTTAACCTGTGTTTGCCTCAGTTTCCTCATCTACAAAATGGGGATAATAATAGAATCTAATCCTCAGGGTTGTTGCCAGAATCAAAAGAGATAATAATTATATCCTTTTTAACACAGTGTAAATGCCATATAAATATTAGCTATTATAATGCTTGAAATGCTTGACAGGCAGTATTTTGTAATTTTAGAATTATTTATTAATGGATCTCTGGAGAAAATCTAAACTAGCCAGTGGACTCCCTTCACAAACCAAACAGGCACCAACGAGAGTGAGCTCGGCAAAAAAGAAAGAGCGAACTCGGACTCATGCCTTGTATACTCCTGTCAACTTTTAAAAACACAGAACTATTAAATAGTCATAAAATCACACTTTAATCAAGGGAAAGGGGGATGAGGGCTACTTGGCCTCTTTTGCAGAGCTGCGCCTTGTGCAGAGTCCAAGGATTGAACACTGCTTCACTCTGCTCCCTGATCCCCCTGGGAGTGATACCGCGCTAACGACTCCCAGGAACAAAGGAAATTGGGGAACTTATATACCATTTGGGAAGATCCAGGGGCTGGGAGAGATGATTGACATTATACTGAAAGGATACAGTCCAGCTTGGGAAAGGAATCATAGCTAGAGGCTAGAGTGTAGGGAAGGGGCTGCTTGCACAATGGATACTAAAGGATGGTCCCTGCCCAGGTGTATCTTCCTAGGAAGGGTCTCGGATACAATGGGGAAGACTACCCAGGACAAAAGGGCATTTAGCATTTACTCTGGGGTCCATTATTCAGTCTGAGACTGCTAACCTGAGATTCCCTTCAGGGTAGATTCTCATGGGAACAGGAAACAAGCACAAGCTTTGGGGTCTCCAACCTACGAGCTATTTCTAAAACTTGGGGTTCATCAGATCTCACTAAGCCACAAGTTTGGAGACTCTAGATTCCATGTCGACACCACCCCCTTTTGGTCAAGACTAAATGTCGCTGACCAACAATGGAACTCTCACTAATGGTGGGGAAATCTTAGGGTACAGGTATAGGCGATTGGCACTTGGGGGCACTCCCCAGTGCCCGGCGCATTGACAATTGTGCCAGAGAAAGGTAGGCAGTCTACCCTTGGC
>NW_025395094.1:0-2023 GCF_016433145.1 Gracilinanus agilis | reverse complement strand
TTTAGCTAAATTTACTTAAGAGTCTTTGCTCAGGGGCAAGCATAATTCTCAGGGTAAATAAAATGGCAAAGTTTTTGAAGGCTACAGAAATTTGAAAGGCCAAATGAGAACAATTAAGAAAGGTGATACTTATCGGTTCCAGTGACATCTTGGGGCTCCTTTGGATTTCTCATAGTTGTCTTCTTCAGAGAATCTTTCAGATTCGGATTCTGAATCTTGTCCATGCTTTTGGCTCCTAAGTACCTAGTTGGTTCCTAGTCTTGAGATAAAAGTGCTCCAGGGGTTGTGAAAAAAATCCCTTTAACAAGCCATATAACAAACTTGACCTTAATAAGTTCTACTCACTTCACCCACACTCCGGAACTGGGGTGGTAAAATGCAGGGCATTCCTAGAAATTTCTTAAGAATTTTCCCAGGTGAGGAATTCTTTTCTCTAATAACAGTCATGTGCCAATGATCATCTATCAGAAAAATAATGCTCACAAAATAAATAAATGCCAAATTGGATTAGTTCTCTCCACTCAAAAAGGAAAACTCAATTCCCTATAGGAACCTGCATTCCCTGGTCTTTTTAAAACAAAAACTAATCTATTGTAGTGGTTTTACTCTGGAAATTTACCTTAAAAACTCCAAAAACCAGGCTATAGTTCATGATCCCTTTTAAAACACATAAACTTCTCTCAACCCAAAACTTTGGATTACTAAGGAAAATCTAAAATTACCTTCAAATCAGAATACCTGTCCAATTCCCTTCTATCTTCTTACTCTGTCCTTGGCTCCAAATTACCTTTCTCTCAGCCTGGCCTCAAAAGCCTTCCTTTTGGCCTAAGGCTAAAGTAGCTCCTTCAGAGGAAAATTGTTGGTCAGTTTAAAATCCTTCAGTTTCCTTCCCATTCAAAGCCAAGCCTTTCCCTAACCATATCTTGTCATTTTACAATGACCAAAAATGAACCATCTTTACTTCTGAACACCAGCTAATCAGAAAAACCTCGCTCTGTGGAAACAAATAACAGCTTGAAAAAAAATGTGAACTTTACAGCATTTGAATAACAAATTTAACATCTAGAACAAATGTATCCCATTACCAACATCATTAAAACAGTGCACTTCGTATACAATATTTCACACATTATACCAAAACTGGGAAGAAAATGTTAGAATTTTAAAGTTAGGAATTTCTGGACCTCCTTTTGCCTTTTGATGAATATCCTCCTATCCAGATCTCCAGCTCCTGTCCCATCTCTTCAGCTTTTGGGAGGAATTAATTGTTAACACAACTTTAGATATTTAAATCACAAGCTTTAAGGTTATTAGTGAATCCTTTTTAAAACACATCACAAATGCAATATAAGCAAAACCTCCAGGAAATGAGAAGAATTCCAGAACTTAAGTTCTTTAAGCTTCTGTGAGAAGCTCTTTTGCAAAAATTTACAACCATTTAACTTTAAACCCTTAAACCTTGGCTTTCCAGTTCATGAAGCAACTTTCTCCATTTAATCCACTTAAATGTACCTTCAGGCTCCCCCACTCCAGCTCAGCTTCCCATTCAAAGCTTTCAGCCCACCATTCACATGTCTGAACTCCTCTCCTTGCTCTTCTACTCCAGACATGCTTCACCCACTTTCCATGGGACAACACACACTCTAATACCTAGTCACACTCGGGGTTTGTAGTGGCCAGCTTACCTTGGGATTTGACTTTGTGGCCCTTTGCCATTTATCTAGATATTCGCATGCATTAGGCCCATACTTTGAAAACATATCTCTTGCCGCCATTGATAGGTGGTTCTTTGGATGTTGGTTATTTCCACCTCCTGGGTCCACAGATTTACTGTCCCCCATTTTTCCATGTCGACACACCCCCGTTTTGGTCAAGACTAAACGTCATTGACCAACAATGGAACTCTCACTAATGGTGGGGAAATCTTAGGGTACGGCTATGGGTGATTGGCACTTGGGGGCATTCCCCAGTGCCCAGCGCATTGACAATTGTGCCAGAGAAAGGTAGGCAGTCTACCCTTGGC
>NW_025395093.1:0-1338 GCF_016433145.1 Gracilinanus agilis | reverse complement strand
TCTACCCTTGGCATATTTTGACAAACACAACATTAGCCCACTTCCCTCAAGTCTTTAAGTCTTTCAATTTCTGGGGTCCTGATATAATGCCTTTGGCCTCCTCTCCTGGGGACTTCTGTCCTCTCTCCTGCTGACTTCTTCCCTTGTACAAAACACCTTCATTGCTGCAAGGGAAAACTTAGAAGAGATCTATAATCACATTCTTTAACAGACCTTGATCAACTCCCAACACACTTACTCACTATAAAGATTATTCTAACCTTACTCTTGACATCCCATATAATTAATTCTATTAGTGTTCATTCTACACCCATTTTAAGATTATTTAAATTACATACCCAATCAAAAATTGCCTTACTTTACCAAAATATCATATAAAAATCAGCCCTACAAACAATAGATATAAAAGCAAAAATAAATCAACATCATAAGTTAATTAGGTCTTTTGAATCTGAAAGTAGTATCCAAAGATTTAAAATATCATCTAATACAAAGAAAAATTCTAATTAAACATTCTGTGACGGCAATCTCAAAATCGTATGAAAAACTATGGCAATTTCAACTTCAAAACAATTTTAAAAACTCTCAAATTAAAATTAACTCCAAAAATTCTCAAGATTGAAAATGTTTCTAAATTTCCCTGATTTGAACGCCCTTTGGGGCGGTTGAGATGCTGGGGATTTAAAAAACTTTTTTCATTCACCTTTTAACCTATTACTTTGTAGGAAAAAAATGTTGCAACTGAGTCAGCTAATGTAAAGTCTGTAGATAAAAATTCTTGTGAAAATAATTGTCTTGTTGAGGCAGTTAACTTGAGATCTCCTTAACCAAATTAGTTATGGGCACACTTTAATTTCCTCAGTATCTATTCATTGGCAATAAGGGCTCCTTTACCATTGAACTTAGACCCAGTCTATAGGCTATTTCAGCAGCATTCCTAGGCACAAAAGTTTCCTTATCTCATTGTTTCCTGCCTTTAGTCTTCTAGATGTATAAACTTTACAGGTACTGGGGAGAAAGTCAGTGTCCTATCTGAATGAACCCTGTTTATTAAAAATACTGCTTAGAATTTACTATTTTTATGTATTGCTTCCCTCCTTTTTGACACTAATATTTTGCCAGGTTTTCCTTATGACCTAAATTCTTCCTCCTTTTAGGAAAAGGGACCTCTAATCTGCTAACTTCATTCACAATGGCCAAAAATCTCTATTTGCCTTCACAATTTCCATATTCTAGGTCTTGCCTTTCTAAGGCTTCCTTCATCCTATGATTACAGAAAATTGCTATAAAGGGAGAAAAGTGGGAGAATGAGGGAGAAAGGCTCCCATAATTTGGAAT
>NW_025395092.1:0-2640 GCF_016433145.1 Gracilinanus agilis | reverse complement strand
TCAGTTCTGCCCTCAGACAATGGCTGGACAAGTCATTTAACCTGTGTTTGCCTCAGTTTCCTCATCTACAAAATGGGGATAATAATAGAATCTAATCCTCAGGGTTGTTGCAAGAATCAAAAGAGATAATAATTATATCCTTTTTAACACAGTGTAAATGCCATATAAATGTTAGCTATTATAACGCTTGAAATGCTTGACAGGCAGTATTTTGTAATTTTAGAATTATTTATTAATGGATCTCCGGAGAAAATCTAAACTAGCCAGTGGACTCCCTTCACAAATCAAACAGGCACCAACGAGAGTGAGCTGGGCAAAAAAGAAAGAGCAAACTCGGACTCATGCCTTGTATACTCCTGTCAACTTTTAAAAACGCAGAACTATGAAATAGTCATAAAACCACTCTTTAATCAAGGGAAAGGGGGATGAGGGCTACTTGGCCTCTTTTGCAGAGCTGCGCCTTGTGCAGAGGCTAAAGGAACTCTGCTTCACTCTGATCCCCCTGGGAGTGCCACCACGCTAGACTCCCAGGAACAAAGGAAATTGGGGAACTTATATACCCTTTGGGAAGATCCAGGGGCTGGGGAAGATGATTGACATTATACTGACAGGATACAATCAAGCTAGAGAAAGGAATCCTAGCCAGAGGCTAGGGTGTAGGGGAAGGGGCTGCTTACACAATGGATACTAAAGGATGGTCCCTGCATAGGTGTGTCTTTCTGGGAAGGGTCTCAGATACAAAGGGGAAGACCACCTCAAGACAAAAAGGGATTTAGCATTTACCCTGGGGTCCATTATTCAGTCTGCAACTGCTAGCCTGAGATTCCCTTCTGGGTGGATTCTGGGAACAAGCACAAGCTTTGGGGTCTCCAACCTACAAGCTATTTCTAAAACTTGGGGTTCATCATATCTCACTAAGCCACAAGTTTGGGGTCTCTAGATTCCATGTCGACACCCCCCCCCTTTTGGTCAAGACTAAACGTCGCTGACCAACAATGGAACTCTCACTAATGGTGGGGAAATCTTAGGGTACAGGGATGGGCGATTGGCACTTGGGCACTCCCCAGTGCCCGGCGCATTGACAATTGTGCCAGAGAAAGGTAGGCAGTCTACCCTCGGCATATTTTGACAAACACAACATTAGCCCACTTCCCCCAAGTCTTTAAGTCTTTCAATTTCTGGGGTCCTGATGTAATGCCTTTGGCCTCCTCTCTCCTGGGGACTTCTGTCCTCTCTCCTGCTGACTTCTTCCCTTGTACAAAACCCCTTCATTGCTGAAAGGGAAAACTTAGAAGAGATCTATAAACACATTCTTTAACAGACCTTGATCAACTCCCAACACACTTACTCACTATAAAGATTATTCTAACCTTACTCTTGACATCCCATATAATTAATTCTATTAGTGTTCATTCTACACCCATTTTAAGATTATTTAAATTACATACCCAATCAAAAATTGCCTTACTTTACCAAAATATCATATAAAAATCAACCCTACAAACAATAGAAATAAAAGCAAAAATAAATCCACATCATAAGTTAATTAGGTCTTTTGAATCTGAAAGTAGTATCCAAAGATTTAAAATATCATCTAATACAAAGAAAAATTCTAATTAAATATTCTATGACGGCAATCCCAAAATCGTATGAAAAACTATGGCAATTTCAATTTCTAAACAATTTTAAAAAGTCTCAAATTAAAATTAACTCCAAAAATTCTCAAGATTGAAAATGCTTCTAAATTTCCCAAATTTTAACACCTTTCACACACCCCCTTTTGGGGCAGTTGAGATGCTGGGGATTTAAAAAACTTTTTTCATTCACCTTTTAACTACTTAACTATCATGCCTATTACTTTGTAGGAAAAAAATGTTGCAACTGAGTCAGCTAATGTAAAGTCTGTAGATAAAAATTCTTGTGAAAATAATTGTCTTGTTGAGGCAGTTAACTTGAGATCTCCTTAACCAAATTAGTTTTGGGTACACTTGAATTTCCTCAGTATCTATTCATTGGCAACAAGGGCTCATTTACCATTGAACTTAGACCCAGTCTATAGGCTATTTCAGCAGCATTCCTAGGCGCAAAAGTTTCCTTATCTCATTGTTTCCTGCCTTTAGTCTTCTAGATATATAAACTTTACAGGTACTGGGGAGAAAGTCAGTGTCCTATCTGAACCCTGTTTATTAAAAATACTGCTTAGAGGGCAGCTGGGTAGCTCAGAGGTTTGAGAGCCTCAGACACTTCCCAGCTGTGTGACCCTGGGCAAGTCACTTGACCCCCATTGCCTACCCTTACCACTCTTCCACCTATAAGTCAATACACAGAAGTTAAGGGTTTAAAAAAAATTAAAAAAAAATACTGCTTAGAATTTACTATTTTTATGTATTGCTTCCCTCCTTTTTGACACTAATATTTTGCCAGGTTTTCCTTATGACCTAAATTCTTCCTCCTTTTAGGAAAAGGGACCTCTAATCTGCTAACCTCATTCACAATGGCCAGAAATTTCTATTTGCCTTCACAATTTCCATATTCTAGGTCTTGCCTTTCTAAGGCTTCCTTCATCCTATGATTACAGAAAATTGCTATAACTGGAGAAAAGTGGGAGAATGAGGGAGAAAGGCTCCCATAATTTGGAAT
>NW_025395091.1:0-3551 GCF_016433145.1 Gracilinanus agilis | reverse complement strand
CTGTGGTATATGCGGGTGATGGAATACTATTGTGCTAAAAGGAATAACAAACTGGAAAAGTTCCAGGCGAACTGGAGAGACCTCCGGGAACTGATGCAGAGCGAAAGAAGCAGAGTCAGAAGAACATTGTACACAGAGACTGATATACTGTGGTAAAATCGAATGTAATGGGCTTCTGTACCAGCAACAATGCAATGACCCAGGACAGCTCTGAGGGATTTATGGTAAAGATGCTACCCACATTCAGAGGAAGGACTGCAGGAGAGGAAACATATAAGAAAAGCAACTGCTTGAACGTATGGGTCGGGGTGGACATGATTGGGGATGTGGACTCGAAATTACCACACCAATGCAACCACCAACAATTTGGAAATTGGTCTTGATCAAGGACACATGACAAAACCAGTGGAAAAGTGCGTCGGCCATGGGTGGGGGGAGTGCGGGGGGTGAAGAGGAAAGTAGGAGCATGAATCATGTGACCATGTTAAAAATGATTATTAATAAATGTTAAAAAAAAAAAAAGAATCTCAGGGAAAAGCCCACTACCAGTATCTTTGATTCCAATTCAAGAGCTATTCTCAGAGAGCCAAGAAATAGTAAAATGGAGTTAAGGAGTATTGGGGAATACATATAGTTTCCAAAACAAAACACCTAAGTCTATTTCCTGGTTCAGAATAAACTACTCCCAATGACTTGATAAGAGAATTCCTGCACAGACTGCAAAAACCAGGATGTGATTTTGAGGAAGGAAATATAGACTTCTAAGATTTTCACATTTTCTCCTAACAAGACTTTATAATGTCAGTGTCTTATTATCATCTAAAACAGCAAGGTTAGACAGTATATGGAGTGGTTGTAACACTGGATCTGACATCAAGGATACCTGAGTTCCAGTCCAGCCTCAGACACTTAATTATTGTATGATCCAGGCAAGTCACTTAACCTCTGTCTGCCTCAGTTTTAATATCTGTAAAAAAGGGTAATAATAGTATCTACTTTCCAGGATTGCTGTGAGGATTAGGTGAGATTTTTGTAAAGTGTTTTGCAAATCTGGAAAGTGCTGCATAAATGTTACCTTTTATTAACCCTTATAGGTGAAACACTCAGCAGCCCATAGAAGCAGATCACTCTTCTGTCAAAAGTAAAACTATGTGCTATTTTTAAAAATAATATTTTATATTCTAAACTTAATAAGCAGCAAATAAAATGAGAATCTTCATGCACACAGAACAGAAAGAGGACTATACATGAAACTATAGCTTTCTATTGTGTACAACTCATTTTTCTTTTCAATTATATAATAAATTCAACTTATACCCTTCAAAGGTGCCCTGCTCCTTTGTGATTCTTTCTGGCCTTCTATTCTCTTCAGTGCATTTTTCAAAATGTGCCTCAATGATCATCTTTTCTAATGAGTGCTGTGTTTTCCTAAGCACCTATGGAAAACATTTCTTAATCCTGGGCCATTAGTATTTCCTTTCACTGTAAAATAAGGGTTTTGGACTAAATAATCTCTAAGGCCCCTTTAATTCTAACATTCCAAGATCCTATTATACAGTAACTAAGATATAAAGGGCTGGAAAGAGTCCAGAGCATTGATTCCCAAAGTGGGCACCACCGCCCCCTGGTGGGTGCTGCAGCAATCTAGAGAGGTGGTGATGGCCACAAGTGCATTTATCTTTCCTATTAATTGCTATTAAAATAAAAAAAAATTTCCAGGGGGCTAAGTAATATTTTTTCTGGAAAGGGGGAGGTAGGCCAAAAAAGTTTGGGAATCACTGGTCCAGAGTTTCAACCTTTCCTATATTCCTTTACCTATGTTCTCTCTCTTTCAGTGACTAGATTTCATTTATACTATTATTTATTAAGTGTTAATTATTATTATTTACTGAGAGATCAATGAGTAATGGTAATCTTGGGGGAACACTAAAGCTAAAGGCAATGGGGGTAGTAGTGAATGACGGGGCACTTTTGGCATTCTGAAAGCTGGTGGCTACCATTCTAGTTGAGACCTTTTTCACTTCTTCCTTGGATTACTGCAGCAACCATTATATCCTTCACTTAAGTCTTTTCTTATTTCTATATTCCTTGCCTTCCTTTTATTGCTTTTCAGTCTGTTTCAGTTGTGTCCATCTATTCGTGATCCTATTTGGGGTTTTTTTTGGGCAAAGATGCTGGAGAGGTTTGCCATTTCCTTTTTCAATTAATTTTACATAGGAGAAACTGAGGCAAATACAATTCAATCACATACCCATGGTCACACAGCTACTAAATATGTGAGGCCGATTTGAGCCTATGAAGATGTATCTATCTTATTCCAAGTCCAGTGCTCTATCCACTGTGCCCCCCTAGTTGCCTCTTTATATATGTTATTTCCTCTTGATAGATTATAAGCAATGAGAAGGCAGATAATATTTCATCTCTGTCTTTATATCTCTAGCATCAAGTACAGTGCCTAGTATATTGTAGGGATTTAATAAATGGTTGCTGATTGAAAACTAGCAATAAGACCTTGGGCAAATGACTTTCCCTCTCTGGGTCTCATTTTCTTTATGTGTAAAATGAACAGTTGGACGAGGAGAAGGTCCCTTGTAGGATTTGATGATTTTAGGCATCATAATGGTTCTGAATTAGGGGAAAACCATGCACAATTGAATAAGCAAACTTACCATATATTGAAGTCAAATACTTATATAACAATCCAGTCAGTCCAATAAGTATTTATTAATCATTTATTGTGTGCAAAGTGTCCGGTTGGGGATTAAAAAAAGAAAAATAGTCCTTATCTTCAAGGAGTCAACATTCTTCTAGTAGGAAGGAGGATATAAATAACACAAACAGAAAAGTATATGCATGATAATTTGGAAAGGGAGAGAGCACAAATAATGAAAAAGCTAAAATCTTGAAGGAAATTGGAGATTCTGAGACATAGAGAAGAGAAGGGATTATTGGTGGAAAAAGACAGGGAGGTCAAAGAAAAGAAATCAAGTATTGGAATGTACTGGAACCAACTCAAACTGGGCTCTCTTGTCAGTGTTGAATTGTCAGTGAGAGCATTTACCTTGAGTATCTCAAATGTTGCAAATCATGGTCGGACCTATTGTTTTGTTGTTTGTTTAGACTTGGTGGAGAGAAAATGTTAACAATTGAGATTAAACTGAAAAGGTAGACTGAGGCCAGATTTCAAAGAGGTTCAAGTGTCAAGCTGAGTTTTTATTTTATCCTAGAAGCAAGAAAGATCATTTATAATTTCTGGGAGGAATGACATGGTCAGAATCATGCTTTAGGAATATTATTTTGGCAGATGAGAGAGAAAAGACTGCAAGTCTCTGATGGCTTTGGAGGATTTTGCCTTCTAGTACAATGGTTAATCTCTGGTTGTCCATTTGGCCAGTATGAACAGTTTCACCAGTATGACAGTGACCACAGCTTAGTTTTATTCCATGGTCTTAGAAGAATATTACATACCATACTAACAGACTACTTGAGTATAACTGCTTGAGACAAGGAAGAAGCCTCACAGTGAGTTGCCTAGGGTCACACAGCTAGAA
>NW_025395090.1:0-8724 GCF_016433145.1 Gracilinanus agilis | reverse complement strand
CACTTTGACCTAAAGGATTCTGCCTGGGCAACTGTTATAAAGGAGAAGTGCCATCCTAACATCTCTGTACTACATCTTCATATACATCAAATAGATATTAGTGACCTCCTTTTAATATAACAGTTTTTGGCATAGCCAGGCTTAGGACCTGTTGAATCAGCAAGATATAATGGGGATTGTGAGGATTGTTTTTTGTCTTAAGCACACTAGCCATGTTCTTGTATTCCTTCACTCAGGGAGTGATGAGGCTTTGTTTTTGTACCATTCCAGAATACCTGATGAAGCTGGTTCAAATATATGACACATACAAATACTTAACTATATCCCTGGCAGAGTTTTTATCCTACCTGCCAACGGTGGTTGTGGCTTTGGTGACTTTTATACAAGCGATTATGGCTGTGAAGAAGGTTTATTCTTGGGTTTTTGGCAAAGCAAGATCAGACAAAGATAATGTTATATCCCTTATGAAAGATCAATTGAAAATGATGATAGAGATTAACAACAAAATCAGACTGGGACAGGAATTAGATAGACACACGATTTTACAACTAGAACTCATAGAAGGCGTGTATCTCCCTAAGGACAAAATGACTCCCAAGAAAGTTAGGGTTGACATGGGTACACAGACTGAGACTGCAAATGAGAAAGATTGGTGTTGCTACATAAACTGAGGAGGGAGCAATGGCATCGGCTACTGTGACATTGTTTCCCATTGTAGATCAGACTCAGTTTAGGGCTGATGGTGAAGCTGTATATATGAAAACTTACAAGGCTTTCATAGGCCAGGATTTGGAGGTGCTTAGGAAAAGGTTCCCCAAGTTTTTCCTTTCACCTTACAAGGTGGCTAAAGAATTAAAGAGGACATTCAGCATTTTTAACCCATCTTACCAGGATGTGGAATTCGTGTTAGAGGAATTTTTCACACCTAGTGAAAAGGCTAGGTTCATTGAAGAAACTAGATCGAATGCTACTTTGATGGACTGGCCTAGGGACCATTCCATTATTGATTTAAGCTCTCCTGAGAACATGAGAAACCTGTTAAAGTGCAGAGCAGATCTCTTAGAAGCGGTAAAAATACATGTTAAGCGTCCAAACAGCTGGAGTAAATTTGAAAAGATGAGGCAGTCTGAGGGAGAACATCCTAGCTTGTTTTTGGACAGACTGATGGAAAATTCAGAGAATTTGTTGGGTTTTAACAGAGATCAGGCTGATGAGGCTGTACCTCACATCAAGAGGCAATTTATAAAGGGAGCAAGTGTACCAATACAGGTGTATTTTAGGCAAAGTTGTCCTCAATGGGAAAAATGTCTTTGGTAGAAATTAGAAAGCATGCCACTTACATCCATGAGTCTAGGCAAAAGAAAAATCAAAGCAAGCATGAGCTAGACTCTGAGAAAGACAGAACCATTCAAGAACTGAAGCGTCAACTCAAGGAATCTCATAGGGAGAGAGATCGAGATGAATTTCGCAATTTTGCTTTGCAAATTGCTAAGGATAGAGATTCTAAACCTAAATCGACCTATTAGAGGCAAAAGAAATCAAATAGATCAATTCCTAAATGCTATCTTTGCCACAGACCAGGCCATTTTTTGAAGGACTGTAGATTCAGGAAACAAATTAATTTCAGTAAAGATAGATCAGATTCCTACAAGAAATCCGATGCTAGTAATAGTTGGGCAAGCAAAGCACAAAAATCTCAGGCTTGTTGCCAGCATGATTGCAAGAAATCAGACAAACCATCTTTAGGGGAAATGGAGAAATTTTCAAAACTGGGGACCAGGCCAAGAAGTGGACATCCGTTATGAAGGTTAATTTCTAAGACATATCAAAGAGAAAAGGCAGATATAGAGAGAAAAAAGCTCAGAGGCATGATGAATGAAGCTAATGTTTTATTGATGGAAAATATTGAGGGTAATCAATATACTATATTTGAGAAAAGGAAGAAGTCAATGGCTCATTTGGAAGTGCAAAATGATATAGAGAAGATGCATAAAGAAATTTATGGCAGGGAACATTCTCTTGTGGGAAGCACAAATCCACAGACTTCAGTAGAAGGAGTGGAAGATTTTGACAGAAACCTAGTGTCAAAAGGGTTAAAATTTGAGCTAGGAAGTCAAAAATACTTTGTTGTGAATCACAGATCATTAGTTATGTCGAACAATGAAAGTAGCCAAGGGAATCATTTGGGAAAAGTTTCCAAACCAGTAAACTTGTGCTTTGCCAGAGGGAAATCTGTATCTATTAGTGTAACTCCTGGAAGCAAAATGGAGGACGAAAGAGTAACAAAATTGCAGACTCGGTTCTCAAGCCCAGAGAGCACTATAACACCTGTGGAAGAGATACTTTTCTGTCTAAACCCCGAGGCTGTGAGTTTTGAGCCTAAATACAAGGTAGCCAGTGAATTGTCAGAACAACCGGCACCTAGCAGAGGAAAATAGATGTCCAAGTTTAAACAGAGGCTTTTACAGACAGAGCCACCTGAGAATGTTAATAACTCAGAATTTAACACACAAACAGGGTTAAAACCTCAAGTCTTGGTGAGGGGGGAGGATATTACATCTAATCCTGTTCCTGAAGCCATGATTAGAGACTTACAATGCCCTGGAATGGTGGAAGAAACTGTCACATTTCAAACTCTGATTCAAGAGAAGCCATTTTGTTCTCAGTGCTCTGTAGATAGGCAGCAAGGGGGAGGGGCAGACTCAGACTCTTACCATAGAGAGGATTTGCTAATGGGAGAAGACATTTTCCAGGAAGTGAATTCTTGTTGTGATTACCATGGACCTTCTAATAGAGAGGCATTAAATTCTAAAGCCAGCACTATCCAGCTACTAGAGAAAGACACACAGCTGTGTTACCTTTGCATAACAACAATGACCAGAAAGATCCTTTAATCACCATCCAGATTAATGGAGAATACATCAGTGGAATCATTGTTACGGGGGCAGATATCAGTTGTTTGAGGAATCTCCCTAGTGATTGTGAAATGCTTGGTTCAGTCATTGTGAAAGGAGCATCTGGTGTTCCACAGACTGCACCAAAATTTCAACCGAAAATGGTGAAATTGGGACCAATAGAATTTGACCATCAATTCTTATTGTTACCATCCTGTCCAAACAATCTCATAGGCAGAGGTATTCTGTGCAAACTTGCAGCTACAGTTTATTGTGAGCCAAGTGGAGAACTGTATTTGCACCTGCCTAAAAGGTCATTGAAACATCACCCTGACTTGTGCTTAGATAGGATAGCAGAAGATCATACAGTTTTAGTTCTGGATCAAGACAGCTTATACAAGATTCCAGATACCCTACCCGTAGGAGTATGGGCTGGGAGATCATCAGACGTGGGTAGAATCCTATCTGCTAAGCCAGTGAAGATAAAAGTGAAAAAAGGAATGCAGCCACCTAGAATGCCTCAATTTAAACTGAGCAAAGAGGTGGTGGCTGGAATAAAACCTATAATCCAAGGATTGTTGAATCAAGGCATACTGGTGAATGGTTTTTCTGAATTTAACACTATTTTACCAATCAAGAAGGCAAAGTTAGATGCTAGTGGTAACATCCAGTGGAGAATGGTACAAGATCTTAGAGCAATAAATGCATACATGGAAGAGATCCATGCAGTTATTCCAAGTCCATCACAGATAATTGCAGGGATTACTCCAGACTCGAGATGGTACACCGTAATTGATCTGTCCAATGCATATTTCAGCATTCCAATCCACAAAGACAGTCAAAGATTGTTTGCATTCACCTGGTAGAACAAGACATTTTTCTAGAGTCATCTTCTCCAGGGATTCAAAAATTCAGCTTCAATCTTTTGTCAAATACTGCAAAAAGATCTTGAATCCATATCTTTAACTGCTAGCAAATTGGCGCATAATGTAAATGACATCCTGCTAATGTCACCAATGGGAGAAATCTGTCACAGAGACAGCATTCATCTAGTGGAAGAACTATATAAGAGAGGACATAGAATATCTAGAAACAAAGTCCAGTGGGTCAAAGAAAAAAATCGAGTTTTTTGGGATTCACACTACAGGGTGGAACTAGAAGTATATCAAAGAAGAGAATTGAGGATATATAGAAACTCAGCTTACCTAAAACAAAGAAACAGCTAAGAGCAATAATTGGCATGACTAGCTTCTGCAGACAATGGATACCTGGGTTTTCTCTAATATCAAAGCCTTTAACAGAGTTAACCAGGAAAGACATCAAAGAGCCACTGAAGTTAACAAAAGAACATATACATGCAATTGAGAAGTTAAAGTCAGCAATTCTTTCTTCTCCTGCACTAGGCATTCCAGACCACAACAAAGTTTTTCATCTATTTATCCATGAAGACAAGGGAATAGCCTGTGCAGTGCTCACTCAATATTTAGGAAGCAATTTAAGACCTGTGGCTTACTATAGTTCTACACTAGATCCTGTTATCCAGGGAATGGTTTCCTGTTTGAAGATTATTGCTGTTGCAGCTTTGATGGTTAGGAAGAGTTCTAAGCTGGTTCTGGGAGGGGAACTCAGATTGTATTCCCAGCATCAAATAGAAACCACACTGAGGAATGCAAATCTGCAGGCTTTCACATCTCAGCGAATCTCTCAGTACCAAGCTACTTTGTTAACAAATGAAAACTTGACCTTCCACAAGTGTAAATCCATCAATCCAGCAACTCTTATTCCAGAACTTCCATTAGAAGGGGATAGCCTTCATATTTGTGAGGATACATTAGAACTAGAACAAAAGGCTAGAGAAGATCTTTCCAATGTTCCTATGGAAGATGCCAACCTTTCACTTTTTTGTGATGGTTCGAGTTATCATCATGGTGGGGAAAGAGTGACTGGCGCAGCTGTAACTACCCAAAATGAAACCCTATAGTTTGCAGCACTTGGGCCAGACATCTTGGATCAAGGAGCAGAAATCGTTGCATTGACTCAAGCATTGAAAATTGGTAAAGACAAAGCTCTGAATGTTTTTACAGACTCGAAGTATGGATTTTCGATAGTGCATTCTTCGGGAGAAATTTGGAAGAAAAGAGGGTTCATAACATCTAATGGGAAAGCAATAGCATATGGGAAACTGATTAGTGAATTGTTGGAGGCCATACAATTGCCAGCAAAGTTATCTGTCATACACTGCAGGGCACATCAAAAGCTAGTGGGACCAGTACAGATAGGCAATCACAGAGCTGACATTACAGCGAAATTCACAGCCAGGTGTGGACAAAAAGCTATATTTCACTTAGCCTTAGTGGATAGAGATGAATTACTACAAGCCTATTCACAAAAGGAAGTGGAATATTGGCAGAAAAATCTTGGAGCCACTCTGGTGAATGGAGTGTGGATGTCAATCTCTGGTAAACCGTTTTTGCCAAAATTACTGCAACATACTGCATGTGCAGCAGTGCATAGGAAAGGCCACTATGGACTTTTAGTAGTGGTAGACACAATTCGCAAAAGCTGGATAGCAGTAGGCGTGACTACAGAAGCAAAAAGAGTGTGTGATGATTGTCTCATATGTCAACAATACAACAAGGCTGTAATTAAGACCAGAGTCTTTGGAGGGAAACCAATAGCTTTCACGCCATTTGAGTGTCTACAGATAGACTATGTCACAATGCCTAGATGTCAACAGTACAGGTACATACTCGTGATAGTGGACAAGCTGACTAAATGGCCAGAAGCATTCCCAGCTGAGAAAAATGATGCAGCTTTTGTAGCAAAGATGTTATTGAGGGAGATAATTCCAAGGTTCTCTATACCATCAGTAATTTCGTCTGACTCTGGTAGTCATTTTGCAAATTCTATTTTAAAGCAAATCTACAAGGTGTTAGGGATCAAGAGACACTTGTGTTCTATCTATTGACCTTAATCATTGGGAGCTGTGGAACGGACTAACCAATCTCTGAAATCTATGATTGGAAAGCTATGTACAGAGAGTCATCTTAAATGGCCAGATGTTTTACCTATGGCACTTTTCTATTTGAGAAGTCAACCAAATAGTCAAACTCATTTGTCACCGTTTGAACTATTACATGGTCAGCAGCCTTGGATGGGAAAAGCTCCACAAGACAATTACCTATCACATTTAGGGATTGAGTGCAAAATCTATGAGTATGTCACATTATTAAAAGAAAGATTGGATGAACTACAGAAGTTATCTCTAATACAACAAAGAGTTCCTCTTGACTTTAGTCTTCATGATTACCAACCTGGAGATAAAGTGTATATTAGAAACTTCCCAAGAAAATTAGTATTACAACCAAAATGGATTGGTCCTCATGAAATAATCTTGGTAACACCATCTTCAGTAAAGGTTAAAGGAAAAGATGCTTGGTATCATTACATCCACCTAAAGAAAGACCTCAGAAAAGCAAAGTCCTCATCAAGAAATCAGTCTGAAATGCAAGAAACAGAGTCTCAACCAAACATGCAGTCTCAATCATAAGACACAGAATCTGACATGGAAATAGAACCACAAAGTAAAAGATCATACTTGAAAGGAAAGCCTCAAACAAGAAAACACCAAGAAATAGATAAATATCAAGAACATGATACTCAAATCACTGATTTAGATCACACAAAGACCTGATTCATGTACGAAGATCAACAGTTAAGTTTATTAGAAATTAGTAGTGAAGAAGAAGAAGAAGAAACAAAATATTAGTTTAAACATTATATATTTACATCACAGACAAGTGCAAACATAAAGTCTCATAAAGGAATTTTGTGGCAACACAAAATTTTGACATAACATCATACAGTCATGCATTGGTTCCTGATCCAGGGATTCTTCAATCAAGTCGACAACAGACAAGATGGGTTTCCAGCAAAGGAGAAGAGAGATGAAATCCCGAAGAGTTCCAGAGTTCCAGAGGCATCAGGATATCAGGACCAGTGCAAGGACAAGAGGAGACATTGCACTGATAGACTGTACAAGGATCTGAACTGTGACAACAATCGTGACTTGGACATCATCACCAGGAGACTCACAAGAAGAGAAGATCAGTGGATGAAGATTAGGTTTGAATAAGTGCAAGGTTTTCACATTCAGACACTAATCATAAGGGAAATGCACATATAGAATGCATGCAACAGAACATAAGCTGATTGACAGAGGAATTCTGAAGAAGAAGGTAAGTATAAACACAAACAGGAATGTTAGATCATGAGTCCAACACATAGTTGCAATAAAGTCACATCACATGTACATATTGTAAATAAAATGTATATAGTTGAAGAATAAACTACAATGACCCAAATGAGCAAGAATATTAAGATTCCTTGCAAGGTCTAATGTAGTCATTTCATGAGAACATCACATGAAAACCTTGTACATATGTAATATTGTTACTAACATATATTGCATAAGTCTACTAACCCGTAGGGAAAGAGTAGATGTAGGGATGTTCAAATTTTAGTTAGTGGAGGTTTAGTGTAAAATAGTTATGAATGTTCAAATAAAATTGTTTGAAAGAATGTTAGGTAAACATTGTATAGAGTAGGTTAGTTAGAAATAAAACTAATTGACTAACACATTAAATATAGTATAAGATTTATGGACAGACTAATGTTTCTAACTATAGGTTAGGGAATAGAAATATTAGAGTTTAATATGAGTTAGGAATGTTGTTTGGAGTTAGTATTAGAAATATAGACAGAATTGTTGCAAATTTCTTTGTCTTAAGGTTAGGAAACAACATAGATGATTGTTTTTAAATGTTATGATAATGTTCATATGTTATGTTTATGTTCAACTGATGTGTTCATGAAATGTTGTATTCAAATTCCATACTTTCCCACAAAGAAACCTATCCTAAACTCTTGTCATTAGCTTTAGGATAGTTAGTTAGTTAAGGCATTAGATAAGGTAGGATTTATTATTTTTGGGGGAAGGGATAGTTAAAGAGATAGGAACATATAGTTAAGATTAGTATAGTGTAGAGATCATCCACGGACAAGAACAGCTGGAAATTTACAGGTTGAAATTTCCAAAAACAAAACGACATTCATGTTATATTGAATCTCTGGGAGCTTGAAGTTCACTGTTGATTGACAGGTGAATCAGTTGGATGGAATGTTCCCAGAGAGGCATGCAGACTCAGGAGAGAGCAGTTGAGAACCCTGGCAGAGGTTCTGGGGGTCTTTTACCTGTCCCTGAGGCTAGAGATCAGTGTGGATCCTGGTCTTTGGAGATAGAGACTTGCAAACTCAACCCTGCAAGCTCCTCCTGTGTTTCCTGTACCTTTATCAACTTGTACTTGACCACCATCTCTGTTTCTACTGCCCCTAGATATGAGGAGTTTCATCATCTTAGTTATCTAGGCTTCCCAGGGCCCAGGAGGGATCCCGGAAGTGGGCAGGAGAAGAAGAGGGTGGAAAGGGTGGATATCTCAACTGATAAGGCTTAAGATCTACTGAAGAAGAAGCTGAAGATTTCACAGCAGTTTACCTACTCTGGTTTAGCCCTGGCCAGGCTGTACCAGAGAGAAGCTATCTTTTTGATTCCTTCATTTGCCTGCACTTAGAGATTCATTAGTATCAATTTAAAGTAGGGTCTCCTATTACCTCTATCCCACACCATTATCCTTCTTACCAAATATATTCAAGTTTTAAAGTACCTTCCTGAATTGGTTTCCAAAGCTTATTTGGGAAGGGAGTCACGCAGTCAGATTACCAATGTTACCTCAGCTGAAGAGCCCAATAATTAATATCAATTAACCCCAGG
>NW_025395089.1:0-2984 GCF_016433145.1 Gracilinanus agilis | reverse complement strand
AAATTTTGGAAGGCAGAGATTAATGAATTGGTCATGCAACATAAAAACTAGAAAGTGAACAAATTAAAAATCTCCAGAAGAAAACTAAATTAGAAATACTGAAAATTAAAGGAGAAATTAATAAAATTGAAAGTAAAAGAAATATTGAATTAATAAATAAAACAAGAAGGTGGTATTTTGAAAAAAACATATAAAATAGACCAAGTACTAGTAAATCTAACTAAAAGAAGGAAAAAAAAGAAAATCAAATTAACACTATGAAAGATGAAAAGGGAAACCCCACCTCTAATAAAGAGGAAATCAAGGCAATTGTTAAAAAATATTTTGCCCAATTATATGACAAAAATAAACGAATCTAGGTGGTATGGATGAATATATACAAAAATATAAATTTCCTAGATTAACAGCAGAAGAAATAGAATACTGAAATAATCCAATATCAGAAAAATAATTTCAACAAGTCATCAAAAAACTCCCTAAGAAAAAACTGCCAGGACCAGATGGATTCATAAGTGAATTCTATCAAACATTCAAAGAAAAACTAACTAATTCCAATACTATTCAAATTATTTGACATAATAAGCAAAGAAGGAGTCCTACCAAATTCTTTTTATGGCATTAATATGATACTGATTCCAAAGCCAGGCAGACCAAAAACAGAGAAAGAAAACTACAGACCAATCTACTTAAAGAACATAGGTGCAAAATCTTAAATAGAATACTAGCAAAAAGACTCCAGCAAGTGGTCATGAGGGTTATTCTTTATGATCAGTTGGGATTTACACCAGGAATGCACTGATGGTTCTATGTTAGGAAAACCACCCACATAAATGATCATATCAACTAGGTAACAAACAAAAATCACATGATTATTTCAATAGATGCTGAAAAAGCCTTTGACAAAATACAGCATCCATTCCTAATGAAAACACTGGAAAATATAGGAATAGAAGGATCTTTCCTAAAAATAATAAACAGTATATATCTAAAACCATTAACAAGCATCATAGGCAATGGGAATAAATTAGAAACCTTCCCAATAAGATCAGGCATGAAACAAGGATGCCCATTATCACCTCTATTATATAACATTGTACTAGAAACACTAGCTGTAGCAATTAGAGAAGAAAAAGAAATTGAAGGTATTAAAATAGGCAATGAGGAGACTAAGCTATCACTCTTTGCAGATGATATGATGGTATACTTAAAAAATCCTGGAGAATCAACTAAAAATCTATTGGAAATAATCAACAACTTTAACAAAGTTGCAGGATACAAAATAAAATGCACATAAGTCATCAGCATTTCTGTATATTTCCAACACATCTCAGCAACAGGAGTTAGAGAGAAATACCATTTAAAATCACCCTAGACAATATAAAATACTTAGGAATCTCTCTACCAAAATAAATGCAGGAATTATACGAACAAAACTACAAAACACTTTCTAAACAATTAAAACTAAACAATTGAAAAAAACATTGTTTGCTCATGGGTAGGAAGAGCTAATATAATAAAAATGACCATTCTACCCAAATTAATTTACTTATTACTGACATACATATCAAACTACCAAGAAACTTTTTTACAGAATTAGGAAAAACTATAACAAAGTTCATTTGGAAAAGCAAAAGATCAAGAATATCAAGGGAAATGATAAAAAAAAAAACGTGAAGGAAGGTGGCTTAGCAGTACCAGATCTTAAACTGTCCTATAAAGCAGTGGTCATCAAAACAATATGATCCTGGCTAAGAGATACAAGTGAGAATCAGTGGAATAGATTTGGCGTAAGTGAGGTCAGCAAGACAGTGTATGCTAAACCCAAAGAGCCCAATCTATGGGACAAAAACTCACTATTTGACAAAAACTTCTGGGAAAATTGGAAAACAATATGGGAGAGATTCGGTTTAGATCAAAATCTCACACCCTNCTTCTGGGAAAATTGGAAAACAATATGGGAGAGATTCGGTTTAGATCAAAATCTCACACCCTACACCAAGACAAATTAAGAATGGGTGAATGACTTGAAATAAAGAAGGAAACTATAAGAAAACTAGGTGAACACAGAATAGTATACTTGTCAGATCTCTGGGAAAAGAAAGATTTTAAAACCAAGCAAGAGATAGAAAAAGTTTCAAAATGTAAAATAAATAATTTTGTTTACACTAAATTAAAAAGCTTTTGTACAAACAAAAACAATGTAACCAAAATCAGAAGGGAAACAACAAATTGGTAAAAAAAATCTTCATAACAAAAAGCTCTGACAGAGGTCTAATTACTCAAATATACAAGGAGCTAAATCAGTTGTACAAAAAATCAAGCCAATCTCCCAAATGATAAAGAGTCAAGGGTCACGAATAAGTAAGTTTTAGATAAAGAAATTGAAACTATCAATAAGCACATGAGAAAGTGTTCTAAATCGCTAATAATTAGAGAAACACAAATTAAAACAACTCTGAAGTATCACCTCATACCTAACAGATATGCTAAAATGACAGCAGGGGAGAGTAATGAATGTTGGAGGGGACATGGCAAAACTGGGATATTAATGCACTGCTGGTAGAGTTGTGAATTGATCCAATCATTCTGTATGGCAATTTGGAACTATGCCCAAAGAGAGATAAAAAATTGCCTGCCCTTTGATCCAGCCATACCATTGCTGGGTTTGTACCCTAAAGAGATCATAGGGAAAAAGGCATGTACAGAAATAGATATATATATATATATATATAGCTATGCTCTTTGTGGTGGCAAAAAACTGGAAAAGGAGGGTATGCCCATCAATTGGGGAACTCCTGAAGAAATTGTGGTATCTGCTGGTGATGGAATACTACTGTGCTGAAAGAAATAATAAAATGGACGAATTCCATGTGATCTGGAATGACCCCCAGGAATTGATGCCGAATGAAAGGAGTAGAAAGAAGAGAACATTATACACACACACTGCTACACTGTTGTATAATCGTATATAATGGACTTTTATA
>NW_025395088.1:0-1083 GCF_016433145.1 Gracilinanus agilis | reverse complement strand
TAGAAGGGTAACAAACAGACTGGTGGGGAGGGAAGCAACACTAGGGAGGGAGAGGACAGGGGTGGTATAGATTTAAAAGAATCCAAAGAAGAATAAGAAGAGAATAAGAAGGGAGAGGGGAGAAAGGGAAATATAATAAGGGAGGGGATTAGTGGAACTGATTAAAAACAAAACACTGGTAGAAAGAAATAGTGAAAGAGGAAAGGGCAGAAGAAGGAGAAAGAATTAAATGTTTGGGAATACACAGTTGATAATTATAACTCTGAATGTGAATGGAAAGAGCTTGCCCATAAAATGGAAGCAAACAGCAGAGTGGATTAGAAACCAAAATCCTACCATATGTTGTGTAAAAGAAACACACATGAGACAGGCAGACATACATAGAGTAAAAATGAAAGGATGGAGAAAAATCTATTGGGCTTCAAATGAGAAAAAGAAGGCAGAAGTAACAATCATGATTTCTGACAGAGCCAAAGTAAAATTAGATCTGGTTAAAAGAGACAGGGAAGGTAATTACTGATAAAAAGGCAATATAAACAATGAAGAAATATCAGTACTCAACATGTATGAGATCTAGAAAAATCAAACCAAAAAAAATAATAAAAAAGAAAGTGATAAGAGAGGTAAATGTAATCTTAGAAAAATTAGAGTTAATAGATATATGGAGAAAAATAAATAGGGACAAAAAGGAATACACCCTCTTTTCAGCAGCACATGGAACATTCAAAAAGATTGACCATGTAATAGGGCATAGAAATATGGCAAAAAATACAAAAAGCAGAAATAATGAATGCAAACATATGAGATCATAATGCAATAAAAATAATTATTAGCAAGGATACATGGAGAGGCAAACCAAAAACTAATTGGAAATTAAATGATATGATTCTCCAAAATAAGTTAGTTAAAGAACAAATAAGAGAAATAATAATTTCATTGAAGACAAAGACAATGATGAGACTTCTTACCAAAGCCTATGGGATGCAGCCAAAGTAGTACTCACGGGAAATTTATATCATTGTGTGCATATATTAATAAATTTTGGAAGGCAGAGATTAATGAATTGGTCATGCAACATAAAAA
>NW_025395087.1:0-5900 GCF_016433145.1 Gracilinanus agilis | reverse complement strand
TCTCTCTCTCTCTCTCTCTCTCTCTCTCTCTCTCTTTCTCTCTCTCTTTCTCTCTCCTTTCTGTCTCTCTCTATTCTTCTCTCTTCTAGATCTCTCTCTTATATCGCTCTATCATCTCTCTCATCTCTCTATCTCTCTCCTATCTCTCCTCTCTTCTATCTCTATCTCTCTATCTCTATCATGTACATATATATATACACATATATATGTATATATTATATATCATCCCTCTCTTTACTATTTATTACAGAAGGTGGCATGCTCTGGAAAGAAAGGGGGATGAAATCTATTCAGAAATGGAGTTGATTTGAAAGATAACAAGACTTAAAGAAAAAGAAAAGTAGTTCTCACGGGATGTTTCTCAATGAAAACAATGGATAAAAAATACAAATTCTATGCCTATCATCATGCTCATAGAAGCTTTTCTTCATGTTTCTCCAAAAGAGATGCCATCTCATGTACGTAATTTTGGTTCTCTCAACCACCTCTCACAATCAACTTTGTGTAGAATTTCCCAATGGAGAGAGAAGGAAAGGAGAAGAGATGTGGGCTGAGGGGAAAAGGTGAAATCAGCAGGAACAGAGAGAGCACCTCCAACAGGCCTTAGGCAGGGGTTACCTTGGGGGAAATACACATTTTAAATTTAATCTTCATTATTAACATTGTCTAAATTATTTTCTCAAGTCCAGACAATCAATAAAACGCTAAATCGAGCAAATAATAATGTAGTTTCCCCACTAATAGGATGGCTTAACACCTCGATACATTTGCAGTTTACTGATTTCTGAGGTGTAAATGGGCACACTGAAGATTTTTAAGTGGGACTCTAGACCCTGGCCTTAAGACTATTGATTAGTGGCATTTCCCATGAAAGAAGCCCCACTTGCATTCCCTAGTATTACCATGTAAAGCTGGGCGCTCTATGTAGCCACTGGGAGATTGACTGAATCCTGCCCTCTATCAGGCTCTACCTTTCCCCTTGACTTCCATGCTGGCTGTGGGGGGCCTCTTTCCCACCCCATGTGTCCTTTAATGCATCAGCAGAATATCTCTCTACAATTAGTCTGTAAAACACATGAGAACTTTATGTGATTTTGACACAGCTAATCGTTCCCAGTTACTCTATTTAAAGCTTTATAAAGACAAAAGTAAAGAAGACAATTAAACAGATTGCAGAGACCAGAGAAAGAGGAGCAAGAGAAAAAGAAACTCAAAGAGCTAACAACAATATATCACAAACAGCTCAGCAAATAATAGTGCAGTTTCCCAGCTAATAGAATGGTTTAACACCTGAATACATTCACATGCCTGATTAAACACTAACAACATAAACCCATAAAAGAAGATTATAAGTTGTAATATGTCTTTGCGAGAAACAGCATATTAACCACTGTTTGTATGCTTCTCCAATTACATTCCTTTAATTCTTTTCATTTAGAAAACAGTTTACATTATAATAGCCAACATCACTTCTGTTTTAAAACAATTGATTACATGCATATTGCCAAATTATGGGTCTACAAGGATATTTTCATAAGTGAGTACAACTGAAAATGTGCAGAGGAAATGATTTTTAACTAGGATTTCTGTAGGAAGAGAAAATATGTGCTCTTCTGGTCATCCCTTCCTACCCTTCCCAGCCTGCCTAGCTCTCTGAAACTTCCCCATTTTTATTCTCAGATTATCTGGGGCCAGACTAGCTTATTTTAGGTTAAGTTCTGTGGGAGTCGGAGCATGAAAAGTGTAAGCTTGTTCCCAAGTTCATTTATTTCACTTCTGGAAACCGAGGCAAACCCCAGACAGGTAGTTTCTGTGCCCTCTTTTGTGTCAGAAAATCTTTGAGTCATGGGATCTTGGGATTAAAAACTAGAAGGGATCTTGGAGGCCAGTTAGTCAAATCCCTTATTTTACACATGAGGAAACTGAGGCTGAGAGAAGTTATAGAGGTCTTCATGCCTCTGTCCTTCATACTTGGAATCCTTTCTCTCTTCTTCTCTACCTACCAGAATTTCTAATGCCATTCAAGGATGAGTTCCAGAGCTATCTCCCCCCCCAAGACTGTTTTGTATTCTTCTTGTCTCCCCAACAGGTAGTAGGGCCCTCAGCACCACCTTGAAATTATAGAAAAATAAGCAAAGACAGACAGACATATAGATAGATAAATGGATATATAGATAGGCAGATATAGAGACAGACAGATAGTTGGGTAAATAGATGGACAGATAGATAGATAGATAGACAGACATATAGATAGATGGATATATAGATAGGCAGACATATAGAGACAGACGGACAGATAGTTGGGTAGATAGACAGATAGATAGATGAATATATATATATAGATGGATGGATAGATGGATGGATAGATGAATAGATGAATAAATATATAGATAGATAGATGAATAGATAGATAGATGGATAGATAGATGGATGGATGGATAGATAGACAGACAGATAGATAGATAGATAGATAGATAGATAGATAGATAGATGATAGATGGATAGATAGATAAAGATATAGGTAAAGGAACAAGTTAATATTTATAATTGTGTGCATATATGTGTGTATGTATATACATATACACATATGTACATGCATACATACAGAGAGAGAGAGCAGCTAGATGATGTGGCAGATAGAGCACTGGCTTAGAATCAAGAAGACTCATCTTCCTGAGTTCAAATCCAACCTTAGACACTTACTAGCTATGTGACCCTGGGCAAGTCACTTAACCCTGTTTGCCTTAGTTCCTTATTTATAAAATAAGGACAAGGAAATGCCAGATCACTACAATATCTTTGCCAAGAAAATCCCCCAAAATGAGGTTATGAAGAGTTATACATGAATGAAATAAGTAAACAATAACAACAAATATGTGTGTATACATATACGTATGTATAGAGAGACAGAGAAAGAGATGCAGATATAGATACAGATTTGTATATAGGTATAGAATTCATTTAATTGGTATTCTTTGTTTCCAAAGGTTGCCAGGGCCAAGGAATTCATCACCTGCTGGTGATGTGCCTTTCTGTTCCTAACTAGGCTGGTCCTTGAAAAGCATCCTAGCTCTGTTGCTGGGACCACATCATCCATACCTACCCGGCCTAGTAAAACCTGATAAAATTTGTATTTTGCCATCTCACTTTCTGAGAACTCAGGGTCACATATTGTGTCATGGTGAAGCATCAGAGAAAGACTTTGGAGATTTTTGTCAGGGCAAAGAATGCTGTCAGGGAAACATATAATGAGCCAAGAAGAGCTCTTTATATGATGTGTGAAGAGTATATGATAGAAGACCCATGGGTTCCATCGATATCTTTATGATGTCAGGGGAAAGCAAAGAAGACCCCCAACATGTTTTGTTGACCTTACAGGACAACAAAGGCAAGCATTTCTCAGTCTGGGCAGGCTTGAATGATTTGCAATCTATATCTTTTGAGGTAACAGCTCTATCAGTGAAGTCATACCCAGAACTCTGTCTGAATATTTGTGATACACTCTGGCTCTCCTCAAATAATATAAACTCTTTTGGGGTCTCTGTATCTCCAGTGTCAAACATAGTCCCCTGAACCTGGGATCAAGAAGTATAGCTAGAAGTAGCCCAACCCCTTCATTTAACAAATAAGAAAATTGAGGCCCGGGTTAGGTTAATATAGTAGACATTTAATAAATGCTTATTGAACTGAACTGCAATTCCCAAAGTCCTATAGGTAGTCAGCTAGGGAAAGTGGGATTTGTCCCCAGGTCTTGGGATTCCAAGTCTAGTACTCATTTTAACTAACACTCTGCCCTGTCAGTAATAGAAGTAAAAAATGTGTTCGAGATTTTTTTAGTCTCTCATGGGTCCCCAAGATTGAGGCTGAGTCAAGGAAAAGCAAAATGGCCCATCTCCAACGAGCTCTGGAAGTCCCTTCCAGGGAGTCCCAGAGGGTGATGGCAATCCCCTCAGCGGATCATGGGATCAAATATTTAGAATCTGAAGGGCTTATAAAAGTCATCTGGTCCAAGCTCCTTGTTTTAAATCTGGGGAGGCTGAGGTCTAAAGAGGTTATGGGAATTGCCTAAAGTTATACATGTAGCATGTAGCAGAGTTAGGATTCCAACTAGGCCTGGCAGTTGAACCAGGGGCCTCTGACTCTAAGCCTGGCATCTTTCCCACTGGAATATCCAGAGACTAAACAATGCCATAGAACCTATGCCCACAAAATTCTTTAAAAGAATCTAAATGGAGCCAGTTCCCAATTCTCTCCCTAGATGGGAATATTTTTCTTTTCTGAAAACCTAATGGTCAAAACTCTTGGACTTAGCAGCACACACAAAAGACTGGTCAGTAGGAAATCTATTCCTTACAAATACCATACCAAAAAGACATGAAAAAATAAAAGTAGAAGGTAAAGGATTTTTTTTATTTACCCATAGAAACTCTGTGACCAGACATGCATGGACTGTTTGATGAGCTCCCTGGGTCTGATAGAGACACATTCCCCACTGCATGTGCAACTCTTGTAAAAACCCCTACAGCTCATTTTCTATTGCTATGACAGTTGCTCAAATGAATTAAAGTCTGCATTCAGGAAAAGCTGGTGTAAATAGATTAATTTGTTAAATTCCCATCTGGTTCTAATGTTGTATGAAAGCCAGGCTACAAAGCGAGGAATATCAAACATCTTTGCTAAAGGGGGGCAAAGGACTGACAAGAATTTTTGTCCCTAGTTTCCAAAGAGTGATTGTGCCTGCCCTGCCCAGATGCTTCTGTAGTAGGAAATCTTATCAAGCTACCTGACACAGAGAGGTCAGGAAGCCCAGCTGTGGACAGCCTGTCCCAGGTAACAACCTATGAAGTCTAATCATTTGCTTTGTGAATGGTCACACTTGAACAGTCAGTATGTACTCCTCAAGATCCATAATTCTAATGTCTTCTCTCTGATGATTATTTCAAATTGGTCTTGTATGTAATTTGTTTGTACACAGTTGTTTACCTGTTGTCTCCCACATTAGACCCTTTAAAGTAGGGATTATCTTTTATCTTTCTTTGTATTCCCAGAATTTAGCACAGTGCCTGCCTGGAACATGCTTATTAACTCATTTTTCTAAGTCCTCTGTTTTTTTTTAAACCTTTACCTTCTGTGTTGGAATCAATAGTGTGTGTTGATTCCAAAAAAGAAGACCAGTAAGGGCTAGGCAATGGGGGTTAAGTGACTTGCCCAGGGCCACACAGCTAGGAAGTGTCTGAGGCCAAATTTGAACCCAGACCTCCTATCTCTGGGTCTGGCTCTCAGTCCAGCTGGGTCCTCTTTTTAATAGCATAGATACTAGAAAGCTCTAGCACTTAGAAAGGGAGATCTTCAAGGCAGTCTCTTTGTGATGGAGGACATAGAAAGCTAAGGAGATTCCATAAATCATAATACACTCCAAGAACCGGTATGGTATAGTTAAATGAGCTCTGAATTTAGAATCAGAAAGTACCTAGGTTTGGAACTTGTTCTTGCCACCTATTAACTGTGTCAACTCTGGCAAGGTCCTTACTAAGTTCCTTTGGGTTTTAATTTTTTTCTTCTGAAAATAAGAGGACAGATAATCTCTAAGGTCCCTTCTAGCCCTAAAATCCCAAGATCTCATGACCATTGACTGGTGTCTCTTCCTCACTATTACTGCAGGGCTCAGGCTGAGGACTATAGGAAGAAAAAGATTTTAAAACTTTCCTCTGCCCTTTGCTGAAAATTCCAAAATGGGATAACAAAGCACCCTAAGAGTCAAACAAACATATAATCAGATGGATAGAGTCTTTGAGAAAACTATTTGTAGTTTTCTCTCTCTCTCTGTCTCTAACTGTCTCTCTCTCTCTCTGTCTCTCTCTCTCTCTCTCTCTCTCTCTCTCTCTCTCTCTCTTTCTCTC
>NW_025395086.1:0-5772 GCF_016433145.1 Gracilinanus agilis | reverse complement strand
TGGCCATGATCGAACCTGGGTTAGGTATTAAAATTTGGGGTACAACATATGGGGGCTCGTCTCTCATGGCCAGGAAAGGACCCGCTGCCAGAAGAGCCAAGAGGGTGAGGAGATCTGGGGTTGGGTGGCCTGTGCATGTGGTTGTGTGATTGTGTGCTTGCATTGTATGAGGAGGGAGCCTGCCACAGGCCCCCTTCTGCATGTGTGTGGATGTGTGATTGAACTGATGGGGAAGGTGATGCCCTGGTAAGCATACAGCTAAGTGGTTCGGCTTGCCCCGCCACTCCGGGATTGATATGGAGGAACCTAAGCCAAGCTCACCAGCCAGGGGCACCCCTTCTACCTGTTTCTGAGAGAGGACTGGGGCAGTACGCGGTTCCTTTTGATCCATGCGGACAAAGGTCGGAAACCCTGGGAGCAAGTGCTGTGTGTGACTGGCAGGCCACGTAGACCAATTGATCTCTCTATTCCCTTGGAATTACTATGGGAACTGGTGAGGTTTGAGGCCTCACAGGACCCCAAAGCAAAAGGTTTGAGGCCTGTCTTTGGAGTCCGTCCGGTTGGTTCGAGTCCAGCCGGATTTTCTTGGGGATTGAGGCCCCAAGTCAGGGGTTCGAGTCCCCCGAGGAAGGCCAGTGGATGCACTGGAGGTGGGGAGGAGAGAGAGGACTGAGGCAGGATCCCCACATTAATTGTTTGGGATCTGTCTGGGCTCCCCCAGGCAAGTGAGTGTGAGTGTGCGCACCTTTGTCTTGTGTTGTCTTGGCCAGTCAGGAATCTGTCAGGTTTAAACCGTCCTTAGTTCGTCTTTTGTGTGTCCTGGCTGGGTCTGTGTCTTTGGTGTTATTTCCGTCCTTATCATGAGTCAGGGAGAGTCAACCTGGTGCTTGCTGGTTTCCCCAGCTTCAAGGCGAGTTCAGAGGGGAAAACTGCAAACATTCTGCAATTCCCTTTCCCCCATCTACATTTCTAACCTCCCAGACTGGAGAAACTGCTGCTGGGGCTGCAGACTTAACAGTTCAGACTGGAGGAACTGTGCTACTCGGGCAGCAGACAATATTTGAATAGGGAGAGGATTCTAAATAAACCTCTCAGACCTGGAGGCAGATTTAACATCTGAACAGGAGGGGATTTGAAAGTTCAAAGTTCTTTCCTTAAGAAACACAGCCAGCTTAATGAACAGCTCACTTCCAATGCCCACTGTTAGCAGATAGCAGTTTGTTTAGGTGCTACAAGAAGCATTTGTTAGAAATCACAGCCAAAAAGAGAGACAAGTTTGGTCAATCAGAGTGTAAAGCACAGGGAGAGTTAGGGGACAAGGAAGTCAGCTCAGCCAATCAGATGGCTGATGGCTGTACCTGAGTACCCTCAGTTGAAGGGGCCAGTGTGCTGCAACTGTTTTAATGAGCTTTCTCACTGCAAATATTTCTTTTTAACCATGGATCCTAAAGAACTGATTTTTTCCTTTTAAAGCATGCTTATCATAAGGTTGTATGTTTTTGTTTATTGTTGTCTTTGTCACAGTCTTGTCTCTATGTATTCTTAAATTGGACATTACAAAAAAAGAGGGGGAGTTGAAAGATTGAACTTCCCACAGTCAAAAATCCTCAGCAGAGGACAAAAGAAAATATCTGTTCAATGATTTTTCCTCTTTCTTCCTTTGGATGGGCCCCCAAAGGAGTGAAAAAGAGAAAAATTCAGAGCAGAAAAGGGAGATTTTACTCCACAATTGGAAGCATTTTCACTTAAGATCTGATTTTAAGGGTTGAGGATTGCTAATGATGTTGATATGGTACAATGTAATTTTATTTATTGTGGTAACTGTTTTGTCAGTCAAATGTGAAATATTAACCAGATTTTATTGAGCACAAAAACTCATGGTTAGAAGTTTGTTAAGCCTTGGTTTCAGTGAATTGAGAATCGTCTAAATGTGGTTAATAGCCAGTCTGACACAGAGAGGCAATGTTTATTCTATAAGGTCAAAAATTGTATTGGCTACTTTGTAGATGTAAAAGTCATTCAGAAAAAGTTGTAATGTTATTATTGAGAACTTATTCTAGAATTTAAACTTGGTATTTTAAAATGAGATGTTCTTTTAATGTATGTGCTGTCAGAACTAGCAACATGTAATCATATGATACACAAGAAGTTTTTAAAGTGGTTAATCTGTGCATGGGTTTTAATAATACAGGTACTGAAAATTTGGTAAAAATGTGTGCAATGTATAAGAAGGAATTTGTGATCTAGAGATTAACATGAATTTAGAGTCAAATTGCTAGAAAGTAATGATGAATGAATACAAAATATGTATGCATTTGGACTATAAAGAGAATTAAGTTTTTCAATAGGTTAAGAATATATGAACTGTATGAAATTAACAAGAGAAAATTTGACCAGCCCAGGAAGCTAATAGGATTACATGCAATTAAATATAGTACCTTTCCTCTTTGCAATAATGGTAAAGGAAGAGAAGCCAGAGGAAATAAGAGTAATTGATAAAGAAATAATAGGTGTGAATTCTAGAACAAATGGTGAATCAGAATAATATTGATGGAATTTAATCAGTTATGTAAACAATGCTTTGAGGTAAAAGGAAACTGAACTTGAGGTTCTATTCTGTCTTAAACAGAGGTCTGAAAGGAATAAAAGTAAATGGCTTTGAAATTCAGTTGTTTACATACTGAAAGATTGCTAAAGGACAAAGTTATTTGGAAGTTGTGGAGTTCAAACTAAAGTTTGTTGAAAATAATTTATTATGAAGATTTTGGTACATGCTAAATTTTAAATTGTAGGTGATCTCACTTGGTAAAGAGAGATAAGAGACAAGGTTGTTAAGTCATAAAAACCTAAATCAAGCCAGGCAGCCTTAGGGTAAATTGCTCATAAACTCTTCCTTGCAAACAGGAAGGAAAAGAGAGAAATACTTTTAATTGTTCCACTTTGATACTTAGGAACTGATATAGCAACACAGTACATAAGATCTTAAAGAGTTTAAAGATGAGTATATTTTAATTGTATACTTCAGAGTTTTAAAGAGATGTTCAAGCAAGTAAAAGCTGATAGAAAAGTCATGGATATCTTGTAAAACAGGTTCTTTTTTAGCAGTACAGTTGTTATAGGGGTGCAAATGGTGAACCCCTGGGTTCGAGAAGGAGGCCCTGAGGATGAGAGGACTCCAAGTTTAGCTTAAAAGTATCCTTTTCAAAGAGCGTGGACATGACTCCTTGCACTCAGGCATTTAGTGAGTGGGGGGTCAGTCTGAGATCCTCTGGGCTTTGGCTATCAGGGTGTGGCCAGAGGTGTATCTGTTTAAATTGATCAAAAATATTTTTTAGGTTTAAAGTTATCATAAATGGTTTTCCATATCAGTGTATTAAAATTGACTAACTTCATTATTACATTTGATTCCCTGCTCTTGAAAATAGATAAACAGCCTGCTGGTCAAAAGGCTTTCTTTAAGGTTTATAGTGCTTAAAAGGTTTCAAATCTTGTAATTGAAAATAGACCCTGTAATACTACATGCTTTATGATATTGCTTTAAGTGTGACTTTTATGTAAATTGTTGCTAAAACATGTGCTTTAAGTGTTGTTTGAATGTAAGCAAAAGCTCATTGTAAACCCGACTGTACCATGGGTTTTGTTCAATACTCAGTGGTTACCTCAGTTTACCAATTTGTACTATGAACTGAATCTTATAATGAGCACTATGCTAAAGTTACAGTGTCTCAATTCTTGGGAGTTATTGATTAGCATTTGAAGGGATACCAAATGGTATGTTTATTTTTGTGATGGTAATAGAGAGTCAGAGAAAGTGAAGAGGTAAGGTGTGTTGTGTTTGAATACAGAAGAAAGAGAGACTTGGATGTCCTGAGTATGCAGATTCGTGATGTAAATGGAAGTTGTGTTCTGCTTTTTAAGCTGAAGGTTTGAGGGAAAAAGAGAGGAAGAAGGAGAGAGAAGGAGAGATGAAAGAGAACAGATAGGGAGGTGAAAGAGAATAGATAGATGTTCTACTCTTTTAATTGGATCCCTGACCTAGGCATAATTTCTAAAGTTAGTGTATATGGTGTTGGGAAAATCATAAATAGTTCTGGAATATCTCTTGAAAGTTACACTGAAGAGATTCCTGTATGGCTTGTCTTAGTCTTTCAGATGGTCCAGATACAGGAGACGATACAGCCCTGATTTATATTTACAGTGGAGCTACTCAATCCAGCACTCCTGTTCCTTAATTCAGGTTTTGTGACTAAAGTGTGATATGTTAATTATTGCTAAAATATGTAAGAATAACTGAGTGATCAGCCTGGTAGGGATGTGAAAGGCTTGTTTGAGGGTATGGAAATTGTTTCCAGAATGCTGCTTAGCAGAATTTCTCTGAGCTGTAATGGGAAAGACTTGTCTTTTAAGGAAGGAAAAGGCTTCTGGGATCCAGTAGTGATACAGTGCAAAAGACAGAGAATGTTCTGTGATGGTTAGAGAGGCAATTCTAGGGCTCAACTTGGACTGGACCTCTTCTGACCATCTAGGCTACTAATGCTTGAGTGACACAAGGATGGCATGAGCCAGTGACAGCTTTGGCCTACACATGGAGCCCCTCACTATGTGTCCCTTGGGACATGAGGAAATGCTTTCCTATCTGCCTTCCCTTTTTGGAGCAAGTTCCCATAATCAGCACTTAATGCAAATTGTAAATTAATGTTTCCATCTCCCCAAACAACCTATTAGGTTAATAACTGAAAATTGTCAAATTGTTAGGGAACACACTTGAGGAGTAGGTGAAGTTTAGTGATAGATGACTTGTAGCTTGAAGCCTTAATTTACCACAGCTGAAGTTCAGATCTTGACCCTAGAAATAACCCAGGGCTTTCTGGATTTCCTCCAGGATCTGGGATAAAGAAATTTATCTGTAAAATATTGTTATTCAAGTAGTTATAGATGCCATATTAATGTGGGCCTTATGAAGGATATTTTTTAACAGAAACATCACATGCCAACTCTGCAAACAACTTAGGGATCAAATTTCCTAAAAGGTTTAATTCCTGTCAGAGGATGATTTCTGGGGATAAAATCTGTTGGCTAAGATACCCAAATGTTAATGTTTAATATCAGTTTCTATTGTGCTAATTTTCTTTTTTTGTATCTGGTGTTCGAGTTTTTGCCCTAGTCCTAGGTTCTATACTTCTGCCTTAGGGATGGATGCTCCCCTTTTGACCTGTCTATCAGTCTGGGGAAACAGTCTCTGGTCTCCAAGCCTTCAGGACCCTGGCATTCGCTGCAGAGGTGCCTCTGAAGACCCTGTGCCCACAGCTCCTCCTCCTGTTCCCCCTCTCAGAGATTCTACGCCCCTTCTCAGCTTGAAGAAGCTACAGAAGATGGAAACCATCGACCCTCTTCCCTTAGACATTTGGAGGAGGGGAGGGGAGACGGCATGGGACATTGTGGGACATTGTGCCCGGGAGACAGCATAGAACACTGTACCCCCATAGTGAAAAATTTTTTCAGGCAAACTATAGGCAGGAAAATCCCTTTGCTTCCACTATGTATCCTTCCCCTTATTCTTAACTGCCTAGCAGCTTTTGTAAAGGAATGAATTAACACCATTTAGCTTTTGGTCCTGCATCAGCATTCCCTGACAACCCCCACCCTTGATATGGCGTGTGCAGACACCAATCTTTAAAGGACCACCTGAGGATGATTCCTCAGTATCAAAAGAAAAAGAAGGGAATGTTGGATTTAAAAATCAGTCTGGCAGTCTACTGAACTATTTCTGGC
>NW_025395085.1:0-8847 GCF_016433145.1 Gracilinanus agilis | reverse complement strand
ACAGCTTTTGGAACTCAGCCAAAGCTAGAAAAAACTATATCACCCCAATTCTGTATACTACAAATGCCCCTTTTCTTTTTCAAAATGTGCAACTAGCACCATTTTAATAGTTACTAAAGTCTAAGGGATTACTACTCTTATACTAAGCTAAATTCTTACTAAGATCTTATCCCTAACTAAGTTTGCAAAATAATAAAAGGTTGCTATCTCCTAAACTATGCTACAACTAAATAAGCTAAAACTAAGATGGGATAAGGTAAAAGTATAGGAGAGGAATGGGGATTTCATTTTTCAAAAAATTTTGAACAGAAAGGAAAACAAATTACATTTTAAACATTCACACATTTTTAAGGGTACTTTTTGCTAACTAGAACAAAGTAATGAATCCTATCTATGCATTACCTAATTTTATGAACTACTCAGATAATATTAACTAAGAAAAGTTTTGCAAATTTTTTCCAAATATGCTTCTAAATTGTAGTTCTCTTGCTAAAGTTAGTGTATGAATAGGTTAGTACACTTATGCCTATGTTAGAAATGTTAGTAATAATAAGTAAGCCTATATCTTTTGTAAGTCTATTGGTTAAACCATAGACCTTTGTTATGTACAATATTTACAAAGAAAATTTTAGAAAGATCTGTCCCTGTACTAACTTACTAAACTAACTAAACTGTCCCTGTGTGTTAGTAAAAGTTATTGCTAATCAATCAAAATTATATATGTACATGACATGTCAGGTGATTTGAGTAGAACGGTGTCTGTACCATAGTAAGAGACTTTCTTTTACTAAGGCAGATATACCCTTCTCTCTTAAGTGAAAGTTTATGTTTCACATGTAAATGTGAAGTCAGGAAAATGTTTTATGTGTTGTCTATTGACTTATCCGTGTAATGACGTGTTACATACTTACTTCACCAGAATTCTTTTGCAATTAGCATGTACTGCTTGGATGGAATCTAGTGTTGTGTGCAGTGAGAATTCTGTTGGGTGTAAGTTATCTCTTTTCCAAATACATGTGTCCCACGCTGATTCAATGTTCCTCTTCACAGTGTGGATGTCCTCTACGATAGATGTATTTGGTCACGGATGTCTTTGTAGTTCTCAGGGTTGCTGTCTTCGTGAAGATCTGCGTAGTCAGCAACAAGTGAGATGTTTGATGCACCCACGCTCGTCAACTTCTGACTTGTGTTGCTTGATGTACCAGTGCTTGTCACCTTTTGACTTGTGTCAGGAACAAATTTTCAAATGTCTATCATATATGATTATTTTCTCTTCTTCTTTTCTTTTATGATTTTAATAAAGATGATTATTATAGGTAACCAAAAATAAAAGTTCGTGATTAAGTCTTTGTGCTTTCATTCATTCATCATCATCAGTTTCTAGATCTGGTATTGATTGCAAATCAAATGTTGTGTCTTCTTCCTTCATTGATTCTCTTCCATTGTCATAATTATTTACAGATGATTCTTCTAAGTGATTGAGATTGGGATAATCATTTGGGTGTAAAATCTGATTGTTTACTGATTCTTGGTCTACTTCTGCTTCTGATTCATGCTCTGATTGTTGTTCTGTTTGCTGCTCTGTTTCTATGGTCTTATGAATATATTTTGGATTTACTGAGGACTTGCTTGATTGTTCAGTTGGTGCTAATTGATCTTTGTTTTGTATAGTTTCTGGGTCTTGTGGTCCTTGTTGTTGGGACATGTCTTTAGCTGGCTTGACATGGGTGACATGGAACCACGGATCTTTTCCTTCAATTTTGATTGCACTTGGAGTTGTTAATATTATTTGGAAAGGTCCAATCCATTTGGGTTCTAACACAGTCTTCCTAGCAAAGTTTCTGGTGTAAACATAATCTCCGGGTTGGAAGTTGTGTAGATCAAAATCAAAAGGTACTCTTTGATGTATCAAGCCTAATTTGTGAAGTTGATTTAATCGTTGCTTGAGCAATTTGATATATTCATATAGCTTGCATTCCATACCTAGGTGTGATAATTTGTGAATGCTTTGAGGTGCTTTGCCATGGAATGGTGGATGTCCATACAGCATTTCAAATGGTGAAATATGTGTGATGCTGTTGGGTTGGCTTCTTAGGTGGAATAGTGTTAATGGCAATGTATCAGGCCATTTCATATGAGATTCTGCACATAATTTTGCTACAAGATTTTTTAGACTTTTATTCACTCGTTCAATCTGCCTACTGGATTGTGGCCTAAATATTGAGTGAAGATGTCTCTTAATTCCTAATGTTTCATAAACTGTAGCTAGAATCTTATTTGCGAAATGGGACCCAGAATCTGATGCAATATGTAATGGTATAGAGAATCTAGGTATTAATTCTCTTAGATTTTCACAACAAAAGCTGAGGTGTTACGCTTTGCTGGAAAAGCTTCTGGCCATTTAGTTAATCTATCGACCATTACTAAAGCATATCTATAACCATTACTCCTTGGCATTGTGATGTAATCAATTTGTAAGCATTCAAATGGTGTGTAAGCTAAAGGTTTTCCTCCCAGACTATGAACTTTTGTGATTGTCTGGTTGTAATGCATACAAATTTTGCACCTCTGTGAAATTCTCAAAGCAACTTCATATATGCCCCTTGCATTCCAATACCTATTTATAGAATCTGCCATGCCCAGAGTTCCATAATGCCCTTTCTGGTGTAGTGCATTGCAAAATGTGTAATATAAGGATTTAGGTAACATCGGTTTTCCATTTGCTCCTAACCAAACTCCGTTAACAAGGTATGCACCATGATGTTTCTTCCAATCCTTCACTTCCTTTGGGGAGTATGCATTTTTTTAGATCTTCTTCCTCCACCAAAGATAAGTTCAGAATTGTCAGAGGTCCATATCTTGCTGCATATCTGGCAGTCACATGGGCTCGTTTGTTCCCTAATTCGATTGGTCCTTGGGTTTCTGTATGAGCTTTGCAATGGATGACTGACACTTGGGCTGGTAATTGGATTGCATCCAACAACTGATTAATTAAATTGCCATACGCTATTTGTTTGCCATTTGATGTAATGAAACCTCGATTTTTCCAAATTATGGCAGAATGATGGACGCTCGAAAAAGCATAATGAGAATCGGTAAAAATGTTAGCTTTTAGATTTTCTGCAATTTTTAGAGCGTAGATTAGGCCCATTAATTCTGCTCCTTGAGCACTCATGGTAGATGGTAATGATGAGTACCAAAGGGTTTCAGAGGCTGTCATTACAGCTGCTCCGGTATATCTCTGATTGTCTACTACATATGATGATCCATCTGTGAATAAGGTAATATCAGGGTCTTTCATTGGCTTATCATCTAAATCAGGTCTTGTTTTATGCATGATGTTAAGTGCATCTTCACAGATGTGTAGAATTTCTCCTTCCAGAGGTAAATCTGGAATCAGAGTTGCAGGATTTATGTTTCTGCACCAGTGAAAAGTTATATTTTCACTAGCCAACAGAATCGCTTGGTATCTTGATAATCTCTGAGAAGTGAATGCCTGTAAGTTGGTGTTTCTTAAAGTAGATTCCACTTGGTGTTGGGAAAATACTTTTAGTTCACTCCCTAATACCAAGGATGAAGATTTTCTAATCATGATGGCTACAGCAGCTATGGCTTTTAAACAACTAGGCATACCACAAATCACTGAATCTAACTTAGAGCTGTAGTAAGCAACTGGTCTAAGTCTATTTCCAAATGTTTGTGTGAGAACACTGGAGGCTATCCCTTTGTCTTCATGCACATAAAGTAGGAATGGTTTGTCATGATCAGGGATACCTAGGGCTGGAGCTGATAGAGTAAGTGATTTTAATTTCTCTAATGCATGGATATGTTCTTTATTCAGCTTTAAGGGTTCTGGAACTTCCTTCTTGGTTAGCTCTATCAGAGGTCTTGCGATGTAAGCATAATCTGGAATCCATTTTCTACAGAAGCTCGTTATTCCTATGATTGTCCTGAGTTGCTTTTGGTCTTAGGCAAACTCAAATTTTGTATATTTTGTGTTCTCTTTTTGGAAATTCTTCTGGAGCCTTTCTCTAGGATGAATCCTAAATAATTTACTTTTTCCTTCACGAATTGAAGTTTCGATTTGGAAATTTTATGGCCCCTTTTGCCTAGCTCTTTGATCAAGTGTATGCTATCAGTGTAACAGACTTCAGCAGATGGTGACATTAGCAGGATGTCATCAACATAATGTACCATTTTGCTGTCAAGGAATGTTATCGACTCAAGGTCTCTCTGCAGAATTTAGCAAAAGAGTGAAGCTGAATCTGCAAATCCCCGGGGCAAATGCATCCAGAAGACAGATTTACCCTCCCAGGAGAAAGCGAACAGCTTCTGGCTGTCTCTGTTTAGGGGAACAGAGAAGTACGCAGAGCTCAAGTCCAGAACAGTAAACGAAGCAGCTTCAGATGGAATTGCTGCAATGATTTGCGATGGACTTGGTACCACGGCATAGGTTTTTTGCACATGGTCATTTATTGCTCTTAGATCTTGAACTAAACGCCATTGAGTCTTTCCATCAGGAGATAATTTTGCTTTCTTTATTGGCATGATTGGTGTATTGTATTGCGAAAATCCATATTTCAATATCCCTTGCTCCAATAAACTCTCTATGATGGGTTTCACTCCTTCTATCGCTTCTTGACTAAGTCTGAACTGAGGAATTCTTGGAGGTAAGCCTTCTTTCACCTCTATCTTTACTGGTTCTGCTGACAATATCCTGCCCACCTCATTTGAATTTTTAGCCCACACATAATCTGGAATATCATCTGGAACCTCATAGATGTTATCAGTTGATTGGTATGATGGTTCCTCACTACATGTGTCTAAAAATAAAATGGGATGGTGTTTCAGAGATCTCTTAGGTATGTGTAAATAAATTTGCCCATCCGGTTGACATTGGATGGTTGCAGCCAATTTGCATAGAAGATCTCTTCCCACGAGGTTTGAAGGACATGATGGCATCAATAGGAAGGTGTGTTCAAGAGTCAGAGGTCCAAATTTTAACATTTTAACTTTTAGCTTTGGGACTTGTTGTGCTACCCCAGAAGCTCCTCTTACTCTTAAACTGCCTTGAAATTGACATCCTTCAGGTGGTTCTCGTAGTATGGAACAAGTTGCCCCCGTGTCCAGTAATCCCTCATAGTGTACTCCCCCAATTTCTAAAGTAACTAAGGGTTCTCCATTGTCATTGGACTTCACTGGCACTAAGGGTAATAAAGAATCCTCAGTATTTTGTGTACACTTGTCATTGATTCTTTGTTGCGTATGGTCTTTTGTTTCTAAACCCAAACTTCCTATAGCACCATTAGGCAAGTTGAGTTTAGAATCAGGATTACAGAAAGCAGGCTTAAAGAGCATACTCTCATTGAGAGCTTGTAAGTCATTGTCACTATTGCAAATTCCATGTTGGCTTTCATTAAGGGCTTCAGAAATGGAAGTTTGATTTGTTCTATCTTCCACTCTGCTCTTTAAAGAATTGTCAAGCCTCAAATCAGCAATCTCTCCTTCAGTAGTCTCTGGGATTGTATGATAGTTAGATTGTGTTTCCTTCAACACTTCAGGATCAATTACTGATTCAAAAGCTGACTGTTCCCTATTTTGCCCTTCTGTTTTTGTGACTGACATTAGATGATTTTTATTTTTATCAATCACAGTAACAGTCTCGATGTTATGTTCAGCCACATTGATTGTAGAAGAAGGCAACTGTTCCCTATCTCTTTCCCAAAGTTTAGGATGAAATTCTGTAGCTAAGGGGTTGAGAAAGGTGGATTTTGACTTTCCTTCACAGCTGCTATCATCTTTTAAATCAGTGGGTCGTTTCTTTAAAATCAAGTTCTTGCCAACCTCTAGACTTTTTTGCTCTTTAACCTCTAACTGTGACCTTGTGTCTAAAGCAATTGCATGGGAAAGAACTGTTGCATCTAATTCTAAACCCGTTTGCAAATTTTCTTGATGTGATTCTTTGCAATGGTTTGATTCATGCTTCCCACCCAATGTGTGTGATATGGAATGAGAAAGCTGATCCCTTATATAATCATCCTCCTTAATGCCAAAGATTTCTTTGCGCATTTGCATTATGTCTTCCCATTGCTCATTATCTACCACAGACCTATGTGTATTCTCTGTGTAGATTACTTTAGACACCTTTTCTATTTTGCCTCGATTTCTCATTTTGCTTCCCTCAATTCTCTTAGACTCTGCCACACCCAAATTACACTGATTGATAGGTTTTAAATTAGAAATCTCGATTCATAATGATTTTTTTGGTTTCGTGCCCATTTGTATGTATCTCTCCATATCATCTAACGAAGGGGTTTGACTGTACTTTCTGCATGTGTGATTGCAGCAAGTATCTGTATGTTTTTCTTGATTATATCTATTTGATTCATTATTTCCAGCCCATTTTGAATTATAAAATGTTTTTCTATTATCTCTTTGATTATTGGGTTTTGAAAAATCAATTTGTTGCTTATATCTACAAAAACGAATCACGTGCCCGATCTTCCCACACAAGTAGCATCGGGGTGCTGATTTTGATTTTGGGGTGTTGTTGGCAGGTTGTCTAAACTGGTTTCTACTTGTTTAAAGAGCAAAATTCTTCACCTTTTCAATTTCTTTCTCCCGTTTTGATTGCTTCAATTGCCTTTTCAAGTCTACTATGATCTCATCTTTCTCATTGTCAGATTGCCTAGCCATTCTCACTTCTTTCTGTTTGGAATCATGTATATATGCTGCATGATTCCTAATATCCTCCAGTGGTAATGATTCCCACTGTGGACAACTTTGCCTGAAGTAATTTTGTATTGGGATTGAGGTTCCCTTTACAAATTGTCTCCTTATATGATCGATCGTATCCTGGGAATGAGTATCTCTAAGTCCTAATATCATTTCAGCAGCTTCAATAACTCTGTCTAGAAAACTGCTCGGGTGCTCTTCTTCCCCTTGCCTCAGTTTCTCAAATTTTTGCCATGCATTTGGCCTTTTTGCAAAAGTTCTCATTGCTTCAATAAGATCAGCCCTGCATCTTAACAAGTATCTCATGTTTGCGTGTTGAGTGAAATCTAGATCTTGATGTACTAACGGCCACGATTCTAAATTTGGGTTCGTCCTAGTTTTGGTCAGGAATTTTTCCTTTTCCGAGGGAGTGTAAAATTCCCCCAAAAGAAAATCGACATCGTCGAAACTAGGGTTAAAAAGTGTGAACACCTGCTTTAATTCTTTTAGACTTTTGTAAGGTTTTTCGTAGAATCTGGGAAAACGGCGTTCTAAAACCTCCATATCACTAGGAGTGAATGTCTTGTATGTTTTGACATGCACCACCCCCTCTCCAGGTTGCACAATAGTCTTGTCTACTATTGGTAGGACAGAGACCACTGCATTCTGTATTGGTTGATCTTTCTCTGTTTCCTTTTTCCCAAAAAATTTTGATTCTACGATTTCAAGTTGTAAGATGGTATGCTTATCGAGTTCATTCCCTTCACATAATTGCCTCAACACTTGGAACAGTAGTTTTATGTTCTCTACTAGTTCCTTGTTATCATTTTCTTGTTTTGAATCAGATGCCTTATAATAGTTAAACAGATGAGTCAGGACCGCTTTTAAAATTGCCAAAAAATGCCATAGAGCCAGAACAATTGCCACTGCTGTTGGAATGAAGCATATGCATTCAGCTAAAGTGAATGCAAACCATTTATAATAGTCGTAGATTTCAATTAATTGTTGTATCATGTTTGGTACTTTTACCAGCCAAAATGCACACATTCCCTGCATAAAAGACCAAATAAGCAGCGATAAACTGCTTAATATAAAAATCAATCTTGTGCAATTCATTTTTTTTTCTTTTCTTCAGAAGATAAGTTTCATATGACTTGGCTCACCAAATGATATGTGGGTAAATTGAGGAAAGATGTGTGGTATAAGGGAATTTGAAAGGAGGATGTTGGAGACTTGTTAAGTGGGTAATCTCTGTTACAGGTAGGCTGGGATTAAAGGAGATTCAGGGTATAATAGGACTGAAGTCAGGAGTATAACACAGAAGGGAAATAGAGATCTTCAGGGAGAAGAGAAATTAAACTAAACAGACAAACACAGCAGGCTTACAGACTGGGACTTAGACTCAAACACAAGCTGAGGGAAATAGACTAGACTGAAATTAACAAACAGGCTTTAGTTAATTTCACAGGAAGGAACTTGTTTTGAAGTAACACCTTCCTTCAAGATGGATGCCCCAGCTTCCCTTTAAGCCCAGAGTATGTTGTTTCTTTCCCTCTTCTTCCCTCTTGATAACTAACAGACAAATTATACTAATAGGGCTGTTTAAACACAAAAGGGTTTATTTTCTTTGAAGGATGTTTGTTAGGAAGGTGGATCAAAGGAAAGCCCTATCAGTTGTCTCAGGAACCTCAGGTGGGGGAAGGGAAGCAAAGATGGAGTCTGAGTAAGGACCTGCCTTTAAACTCAGCTTTACAAAGTGCTATTGCTATCTAAAGGGAATAAATGATGACTGACTAACTATAACTAATGCTGTCAATTAGGTAACCCTTCATAGATTTAACTCCTCTCTAATTACTCTCCTTATTAACTCCACAGACATATAAGGTAAGGGAGGGAAGGCAGGGATGGTATTAGGAAAAGAAGATATAAAGGGTTTATCTAAAATAATAATTTCTTAAGTAAATATGTCAAAGCTAGGCTAAATTTCAATATTAAAGCTAGGTAATCAAGGCAGCTCAGCTGACTGACAACCTCCCTCCATGGAAGATCCAGCCAACTGCCTCTTCCTCAAGATTCCAAACCCCTAACAGCTTTTGGAACTCAGCCAAAGCTAGAAAAAACTATATCACCCCA
>NW_025395084.1:0-2969 GCF_016433145.1 Gracilinanus agilis | reverse complement strand
CTAATATATATTATTATACCAGCCTCTATCATTTTTCATATTTATAATTATGGCAACCAGAAGTTTGGAAATAGAATTTTCAATTTTCTAGATAGCCTAAGAGGAAAAAGCCATGCGGCTCTGGGACCCAGAGTCTCAGAAGCGAATCTTCCAGATAGCCTAAAGATAGCCATGCCTGCTTTTTGGCCTGGCTCAGCTCTTTTGAGCACTTTTTTAAAAAAGGAAAGTGACTTTCCTTGCCATGCTTTTGCTAAAAGCAAGAGCACGTTTTTGCCTCCAGTGGGACCCAGCCGGCCAGTCCAGCCCAAGCCACCTTGGGAGGGAGGTCAGGCCAGCCGATTCGGGCTTTTGGCTTTAAACTAAAATGCCGGAGCCCAGCCAATGTGCTCTGCCGCTACTCTCTGCTGCTGATCTCCATTCCTACTGGCTATCTCCTGACTTGATCTCCATTCCTGCCGTGCCGAAAGCCTACAAGCCTGCCAGCGTTCCAGTCCCTGTGATCCCCGATCCTGGCTGCTGATCCTGCTAATTCCACTCCAGAACCCCGAGCCCCAACAGCGATGACCTGCCGCCTTTGCTGAGATCGAGACCTCCAGAGACTGCTTCAGCTCTGACGCAAACCATTTGGGTATATTCCCCTTCCTCTCTACTTTCTTATAGGAGACATTCTAGCCTTCCACGTGTTTCTCTAAAGACCTAATTAGGCAACAACCCACACAGACTCTACACGTGGGTAGTTTTCCTGAGCTTTTCTCTAACCCCAAGCCCACGTGGACCTAGCATCTGAACCTCTCAGGCGCTTGGCCTATTCAAACTTTTGCGATTATTAAAAAAAACTGAACTTAGGGGAAGCCTATTCACCCCATACCTGCTCAGAACTTTGAACTGATAGCAAAGACTGGTGATAAAAAAAAAAAAACAAAACCTTAAACTCAGCAGAACTCAATCAAAAGAACCTTAAATTGAAATCAGGGGTGAACTTTTAAAACCTCGGAACTGAATGAGCTTTATTTCTGTTTTAAAAAGCTGTATCTTACTGTATATTGTTAATTAGTTTTGTAAATTAATCTTGCTTATATCGTTGATATTCCTGTTGCACTGAATCATTTTACGCTAATGAAGTTTCTGCTTATGATGTTATTATATTTCCTAATTTACTTAAAAGCTTACTGTATCAGAAACAATGCGGTTATATGTACCACCTATGAACATCTTATAGAGCACATGTCTTTTAAAATTTATTCTGTCTTGGTAATTGCAAAGAACCTTGAAAGTTTCCATGCTTTAAATATTACCTTGTAATTTTACAAGAGATCTTTTTTAACTTTTGCTCTAAATCCTTAAGAAATTGTTGTCTTATAGGATAAAGCTTATATATTTTATTATAAGAGATATTATTGCCTTAAATGGGTAGAAGCATTCCTATCCAGGATTTTTTTTAAAACAGGAAGCCAAGGAGCTCCTGTATATTCTTATCTGAGGATGATTATACCAGAAGGTTTCTTTTTTAAATATCACATTTTGCTATGGAAGCAATAACGGCATTTGCCAAGGGTTACAGGTTGTAACAAGTATATGATTTTAAACATCACTGTTTATTGTTTAAAATGTGCTATTGGAAATAATGGTACTCTATTTGAATGTGCATTGTGAATCTGCCTTTTGTAAGATCCATTTACACTCACAAAATGAAAATCTCATTTTTGGGTAACATAACCCTTCTAGTTCTAAGCTATATATATATATTTTTGATTTTTAAAACTTTTTTTTTAATGAGAGAAATTGATTTTCCCTTTTTATCATCTTGTACTGGAAGTACATATATAATCGTTATTTATCCTTTTTCTGATTCTACAGCAAATACCTGAGCCTATAGGACTGTGATTTAAATGCCTCTTTGATTCCAGAAGGGAATATGAAAGCCATTAATAGTGCTAAAGAAAGCACATGGTCAGAGACTTGACTGACTAAGATCTGCATAATAGCAGTTCTATGCCAATACATTAGGGCTTGAAATTGGGTTTGAGTCCTGGAGTCCCAGTCTTTTCTAAAACTTTAGAGGACGTGGGTCCCCTCGACTTAGATTCCTAGAAAGCACCTAAGATTGGTTATTTACTTGGCTCACTTCCCTAAAAAGCTGATGATAAGTCAGATCAGAGAGAGACATTTTCCTTATGTCCTGGCCCTGAATGGGTAATTGCACACTGTTGAAGTCACTTTAATTAGACCTTCATTCAAAGGTCTAAGTTTATTCTCCCTAGATTTTTGCACATTTTACATTTCACAAGTTAATTTTTTCTTCTTTTTCTTGAATTCTATTCTTTGTATTTTACCATCCTTAGCTGACCTGAGGTACCTTTTTTTAGAAAAAAGGTGTGTTTTAAGAATTACCTCACGGGGATATCTGTTAAGTTTTTTAAAATTCGATAATGTAAAAATATATGTATATTTATTTAACTCTTTTAGGAGTAATTTCACGGGGAATTATATAAAATCTTAGAAGAAAATGTATGTTTTGTAATCTATAATGTAAAGTTTAAATTCTTTTGAGAATAATTTCAGGATAAGGATCTTGCCATCTCCCCAGAATCCAGATGACGAACTTGTTTTGGTGAAGACATATGAAGATGTCTGAAAAGCCTTCACTGTACCATGAAGACCAAAAATTGAACTTTGGGGTGCAGTTGATTGAACTATGGGGAGTTGAAATTGAGTTGTATGTATTGTTTTAAATTGTACACTGTTGTGCCAGTGGGGGACAGCCCCCCAAAATTGGTTTTTTGTCAATGCGTCTAATTTTAACCATTTGTTCATCCATTTCTTTATCCCCAAATTCCTGAAAAATTTAGAAGTTGTCTATTTTTACAGGTCCAGCGAAGAAAAAAGGACTAACCTTTTTTTTTGCCGGACCTCACGGGGAATTGTAAAAAGGAAATTAAAAAAACCATCTAAAAATGTATATATTTCTA